>NW_006198219.1:1998546-1999065 GCF_000334495.1 Tupaia belangeri chinensis
CTACATTTTTTTTTTAAGAATTATTTTATTTGGGACCAACAGTTGGCATAATAGCTATGTCGCTGAACTCCCATGTAGTCACCCGTAGTTCGAGTCCTGGACCCTGTGACTTAAACTCACGCCAGGCATATGTCTGTGCATACCCAAGATCCCGAGAGGAGAATGGAGGAGAAGGGATTGCGGAGTGGCCATCCCCCCTGAGGGGGAGGGTGATTTCTTGCTTTCTGTTTCTCTGTCTCTCTGTCTCTCCTGCGAGCACATGCACCCTGTAGCAAAAACCTCTCAAAAAAAAAAAAAAACTGTAACAGGAAACTTGGGCTTGGCCCAGGGTATTAAGATCTTGAGAAGGAGAGGGACCAGCAGTTAGCATAACGGTTATGTCGCTGGACTCCCACGTAGTTGACCACCGTTCAAGTCTCGGGCCCAGTGGCTTGAACTCACTCCGGGCGCGTGTGCGTGCGTGTCTAAAATCCCAAGAGGAGAATGGAGGAGAAGGGATTGCGGCGTGGCCATCCCCTC
>NW_006198219.1:2000582-2050302 GCF_000334495.1 Tupaia belangeri chinensis
CTCTCTCAAAAAAAAAAAAAAACAAACCTCATGCAGGGCATATGTCTGTGCATACCCAAGATCCCGAGAGGAGAATGGGGGAGAAGGGATTGCGGGGTGAAAACCTCTCCAAAAAAAAAAAAAAAGATCTTGAGAAGGAGAAAACAGATCTGCTTTTCAGTATTTTTCTGTCTTAAGCTCTGAAGACCCTCCTTTGCCATAGGAGTCCCTTCAGAACAGCACCTCTTCTCAGAGCTCTGGGCTGCCCTGCCAGCACCCAGGGTCCTGAGTATCTGTAGAAGGGCAAGTCAGGCCTAGGTGAATAATTAGCCTCATCACGACCTGAGCCCAGTGGCTGTTTATAAACCCGTGAAGAGCTTACTCTATGGTCTAATGATTAAACTTCCCTGGGCCCTATTTCATTGCAGCGAAATTAAAAACTGATCAACCAGCCACATACAGCTTTCTCCCTGAGACTACTGGAAAGTCTCCTGCCCTACTATGCTTGCCCTCATTCTGAAAACATTTGCCTAGAGCAGGACTAAAGAAAGCTCAAACTTTGCACCCATCCACTGCTAATGATGAAGAATGAGGCTAACTCAGTGGTGGGGTCCCAGTCATCAACCTTCATTCCCTCTCCAACCTTCCTAAGACCAGTGAGCTGCTGTTTACCACTGCTTAACCTTGCAGGTCACAGACAGTGCTGTTAGGGACCCTTCCTTAGAGGCCCTCTTCCCACCTACCACCTGCATGCCCAGAGTTCCCCGCTGGGATTGTGGGGACTGTTGACAGTGTGTGTCATGAGAGAACTCCAGCTTTGCGACTGTGCCAGCATTTCCACAGTGTGATGGAAACCTGAATTAAAGGCTTCGTGTGGCTTCAGGCGAGTAGATTTTTAAAACACAGGATAAGATGGCTAATTCAAGGGCATGACCATATGGGTAGCAGGGACTGTAAAGCAAGTCCCGGACAACCGTGTGCGCAAAGGCGGTGGCGCAGTGAGTAGCAGTTTCCCTCCGTGTGAAGAGGTTGTGGATGTTGTGTCCATCCCAGGCTTTTGCTGTTGGGGGCTGGGGGATTTCTCACTTTCTGAAGAACCAACCCGACAGGTCGACCCTCTTTCTAAAGGGTTAACCTGTCTTCCCAGCGCGAGCGAAAGCACGGCTCGAGTTTCTAGCCTTGGGCTCCGTTTCGTGACTCACTGCTCACCAATGTAAACGCAGGAGCCGGCGGTAGGTCCCCGTCAGCCCCCCTCGCCCGGCGATCTGAACACCTACCTGGGAGATCAGCCCCGACCGCCGGAACCGTCCCTCCGCACGCCCGGCTCAGGACGCGCACCGCGGTCCTACCCTGGGAACTGGACGAGCCAATAGCCCGCAGAGCCCGCAAACGTGGCTCTAAAACAAAAGAGGCGCCCCGGGGGGGTGGGACCTGGACCTCATCCCCTCGGGGCCAAGTGGTGGCCTCCCACAGCCCCCTCAGCCCCTGCTCTCCCTGTGCGCATGAGCAGAGCGCCCTCGGTTCCTCCCAAGGCTAAACTTTCTAATTCCCTTCTTTGGGCGCGGGGGCTGCCAGGAGCCGGGAGAGCGCTCGCTGGGCGGGTGAGGAGAACAAAGTGGCTGCGAGATTTTCCCCCTCCCCAGCCCAGCCCCCGCTTCCGTGGGAGCGGCAGGAAATGGAAGGGCCCCTCTCCTCTCTCTGAACATTTGCCTTTTATTCTTCACCTCTCCAGAAAGGAAGACGGGGGAAGAGGGGGCAGGCTGCTCGGCGGGTGCGTTTCTGTGTCCGCGGGGGCCCCTCGGCTGAAGGCTTCGGACATGGGGCTGCTCCAGGTGCTCGCCTTCAGTTTCTTAGGTAATTCCGAGGAAAAGGCTGTGGGGGAGGGGGCGGACTGGAGCAGAGGGAGGAAACCCCAAAAGGCTTCTGCTCCAGCTTCAAGGCAGCCTGGGGGGGTCAAGGGAGAGACCGGTGGGAAATGACTCCCCTGGGATTACGCACAGCCGCCTGCGCCTTGGTGGTGACTGGGGACAGCGCACGCAGAGCGCCGCGGACCGTATCCCCCGGCTCTGCGCGCAGAGCTCCGGCTTCCGCGGGCTCCCGAGGCCGCCGTTCCGGGCTTTCCGCCCTCAACCATTCACATTGGGCTTCCCCACCGTAGGAGGACTGGGACAGGTTCCTGGGGTGGCGAGGCTTGCGGTGGAGGGCTCCCTGAGAACCCGAAGTGCTTGAGCCGAGCCCGGTCTTCGTCCTGGGAACGGACTGGGGCCATGTGGCTTTAATTAACATCGCTGCTTGGCTCCGGTTGGCACCAGAAACAGCTGGACGCGGTGCTTCCCTGGAATGGCGAAGCGATGAGCCACTCCAGAGCCGCAGGGATTGTCTGCTCGCCCCTTGCGTCTCCTGCAAGTCCCGGCACCTCGCCCTCGGCGAAGCGCCGGCGACCCTCCCGCTTGCACACGGACACACTCGCGACCCCGCGCTCACCAGTTTCCGCCAGCACACTCACGCCGAGGATGCGCTAGGCGCCGAGTGCACGGGTTTCACCCGGGCGGGTGTGCGGCCCCTGGCTCCAGCCCATCCAGGCGGCCGGTCTGCACCCCCACCTTTTGTGCAGGTCTTGTTCCCCGGGGCAGATCAAGGTGGTCGCGGTCAGTGAGTTTCCTAGAGTGATGCTTTTGCTGCGGGACAGACCTGATTCCGCGTCCTTCCTCACGTCTCTGGTTTCCCGGTTTATTTTTCACTCCTTTCTCTATTGTGTCTTTTCTGTGCATTCTGCTCTCTTCTGGATGGGCTCTGTCTCTTACCCTGCTTATTCTTTTGCTCGGGCCCCCTCTCTGCGTGTGTCCTCCGCTCAACCCTGTCGCCTGCCCCTCCTGCAGCCTTGAGTAGAGCCAGAGTGCGCGCTCAAGAACCGGAGTTCAGCTACGGCTGCGCGGAAGGCAGTTGCTACCCCGCCACGGGCGACCTCCTCATCGGCCGAGCACAGAAGCTCTCGGTGACCTCGACGTGCGGGCTGCACAAGCCCGAGCCCTACTGCATCGTTAGCCACCTACAGGTGAGGTCCGAGAGCAGGATTTAAGACTCTTCATGCGCCTCCTCCGGTCCAGACTTTAGGGGCAGGCTCAGGAGACTCTGCATCCTGCCAGCAATCCAGATAGGAAGTGCAGCCAGCCGGGAGTCCCGGGATTAGGCTGGTAGCTCACCCTTTCGCCCCATCTCAGTTTGCACAGTTGCATCCGCCAAACATTTCCTGCCGCCACCGCCGCAGGCGAGGTCAGTGTGGAAAGGCAGGGCTGCAGACAGACCTGCCCGGCACTGACCTAGGGCACCGAAAGTACTGGCGCTTTCCCCCCTTAATCTTTTCTTTCTGGTAGTGTGCATTAAAGATCATGTGAAGTGTTCTTCGGTTTGTCTTACCTTGTCTCCTGGGTAAGGAGTATTCCAACACTGACAGGTGACTGGCAAGGTGACTCCTGTTATCACCAAGCCTGTTTTTTTCTTGCCTCACTTGGTGCTGTTCCCATCTACCTCCATTAGATATCAGGATCAGATGCTTTCTTTTTCAAATACTCCAGTTGCCATGATATCCTGAGAAAGGAACCCCCAAATGAAATTTAAGGGTATTACCTGTTTCTAAAAGTGGACCCAGGTTTTAGGTTTCAGAGGTCATATTTAAAGTCAAAACTAATTTTAAAAGATAGCACAAAGTATAGACTATCCAGAATCAGAGTCCTTTTCCTTGACTCTGAAAAGGCGGAGCTTCCAACAGCAGCAGCAGACCTTAGGCTTACGTGCACAGGCTAATTGCTGAGAACTTGGACGCTCTACCCACTTGTGTATTGCCTTTCAGAAGGAGGAGAGAGTGTTGTGTGGTTTACACAGCAGATGCCTTAAAATAGAGTCAGTTTTGTCAAAGCAGAAAGCCCATTCTGGAAACCTGATAAATTAAACTGTAGGAATGTGGTGAAGTGGATTCCACTCATTTGCTGCTTCCAGGTTTCTACAGAGATGTCTAGACTGCTTCCTCCTGATTTGGGGCTATAATTAAACTTTTTTTTTAAGTTCTGGTAATTGTTCTCTAATACTAGTTTCCTTGACTACAAGTTAATGAAGCCAGTGATGTTACTGTTTCTAGTATTAGCATTTAAATTTGACCAGAAATATTGTGCTAATATTTACTTCAGAAGTCAGGATATCCTGTAATGAATCACCAGATTCTGAGATCAGCTTTGACAAGAATGAAAATCGGAGTATTTGTCTTTAAAGCAAGTAGAGCCATACTCTCAGGTTTATATGATTAGCCATGAAATTGTAAAGTGCTTCTTAAAAAATTATTATTGAATTTGCTGTAGGCTATGTGCATGCGAGATAGAGAGAGAAAGCCTCCAGGTCCAAGACTCTAGCCGTGGTCAGCCATGTGGGAGTCCAGCACCTGAACCACCAAGTCACCTGCTGGCCCCATGGAGTGCTTTTAACAGATATCAGAAAGAAAGAGACTGAGCATATGCTTTTCTCAAACATTTACTGGATGTAAACATTGAGAGAGGAAGCTCCATTTGTCCAGGGTTCCAATGTATCCCTGACATCTGATGTCTTATTTTTTAATTACTACATCATGTTAATCTCAAATCCTTTGGGGGAGGGGAGGGGAGAAAGTAATAACTAACTAAATAAAAATGTAACAATATAGTCAGTAGATTTCAACCTCATAATATCGCCCTTGATAAACTGCTGTTTTTAAAATATATGTAGATCGCTGCATACTTTAGTTTTACAGCATTTGCCAACTTAAGAATACTCTGCATTTCAGAAAACTTAGGTACTAAGAGCAGAGCTCAAGGTAGTAAAGGGTACCTTTAAGCCCTGTTTATGAATGGCCATGAGGGAGGGCAAAGGAAGTAGATCACTTGCCTAGCTCCTGCCTGGTTGGTGGCTGTGGTTCCCATTTTAGGGGAGAAATTCAAAGCTACTCTTATAGTCTTCATTCCAGTTCATGTCCATTTTGGGGTTCTTCGAATTGGCCCCAGTTAACAGTGGTCTCACAATGGCGGGGCAGCCTGGTACCCTGTTCCTAGATACTCTGAGTAGTGTGCAGGTCAGTCCGCATGCCCCCACTGCTGCTCTAGCAGAGTCAGAAATCTCATTCTGTCGCTCCCAAAGCTTCTCTAAATATTTCTGCCTGATACTTGGTTTCTGTCTTATTTAGATTTTAGAAAATGAGGGCAGATGAATTTTTTTTTCTTTCTTTTTCTGTTTGCTTTATGTCAGCAAAAATTTTCTAATGCTTCTTACTTATTTTCCTTTAGAGTAAGCTTCTCTAGCTGTTTTACTGAGATTAAGGTTTAAGCCTAGAAATTTGATTTTGATTAAATTAATAGCTTTGTGGAAACAATGCTCTCTTTTACTTTTGACCTTGAATTTGTGAGAAAGGAGGAAATTACTTTCAGGAGTATTTTAGGCTCAATCAGTTAAAAGTAAAAGATTGTAATATAAGTCATTTACTTTTCATACACTCATTATCTTGAAGTTAGTAAATTTAATTTGGGGGGCTTGATTGTTTTTTGTTTTGTTTTGTTTTTTAAATGAGATTGCTTCCTAGACTTATGAAACTCACTTTGTTTCAGGAGGACAAAAAATGCTTCATATGCAATTCCCAAGATCCTTATCACGAGACTCTCAATCCTGACAGCCATCTCATTGAAAATGTGGTTACTACATTTGCTCCAAACCGCCTTAAGATTTGGTGGCAATCTGAAAATGGTATGTGGTTGGTGTGGGAATGAGTTCCATGGAGTGTGCTTGGTAACCTGGATGGGGTTTACAGACTCCCGGGTGTTTGTAATTATGATTGGCTTCTCTGTCCTCTAATTATGGCCTGTGACAGATTTACTGCCCAGAGCACTAACTTCTCTTGGTAAAATCTGATCTATCCTCTTGAGGCGTGCACTTCCTATAAGAAAGCAGTCTTTGCTGCTAGACTAAAGGAGTTTTTCGTAGTCCTCATCTTCAGGGAGGCCTCCTGGGGAATGTGTCTGTGTATTGGGGGCAGACTGAGAAGACCATGGGAAAATCTGTACCATCTCAGACCCTTTTTCTATAACGAGTCATAGCATCTTCTATTATGGTCAACCACAAAGGAAAGGACAGACTCAGAGCCATGCCCCTCCCATCTTCCTTCCAGCTACAGTAAATTTCCTAATAGTAACAATAATACTATGAATGAATACCATGATGCTTTTTTTTTTTTTTTTTTTTCAAAATTCTGTCAACATGGATATGACTTCAGGTCAGTTTCCCTAGTGATTGTGTAACTTCAACCTTTTATCCATTCTTTGCCATTTGAGTTTTGGTTTAATAAATTCATCAAATATAGTGTTACTCTTTCAAGCTCAAATGAGTCTCACATTTGTTTCAAACTTGAATGCTGAAATTTGGGGAATAAATATATTCTTATAAAGAATTATTTTCTTTAACCTTATTTATTTATTTGTTTATTTATTTAAATTTGACCAGAGAGGGGCAGAGAGAGAGAGGAAAACAGAGAGAGAGAGAGAGTGAGAAAGCAAGCTGTCAGATCCAGGACTCGAACCGTGGTCAGCCATATGGGAGCCCAGCACCCTTAACCACTGCACCACCTGCCAGCCCCTGAAATTTGGGGAATAAAAGTAGAGTTAGTGTTTGTTAATTAACAATTTTTAAAGATCACTTATATCTCTTTTTTTTTTTTTTAATTTATGGAGAAGGACCCTCAAAGAAGGAAATCTAAGCCTAGCCTTAAAAGGCCTGGATACTACTAGAGCTACTTACTATATGTACTACGCTTTTTTTGGGTCCTTGAAGTCATGTATCATCCTCTAAAGAAGAACTTCCTTAACAGACTCCTTGACTATTAAATTACAAATGTTTTCTAGAAGATTGTTGGTTTTCTTTTTAACATTTTTTTCAGGCAGTTCTTACTTCCAGATAGGGGAACAAGGAATGAGAAAGCACTCCCCCACGGTGACTATTGACACTGCAGCCCCTTCTCTATTTTTCTGTCCTTTCAGAATTTTGGACATGTACGCACCTGGCATGGTTTTTAAGCCAGGTTGGGGACTTGAACCGAGCAATCGACCATGTGACCACAGGCTGGCCTGACGACTCTTAATTTTCCAAGGAGGGTTAGTTGGTTCACTGATCAGCCTTGGGAATCCATTGGTTACAAACCTGAAGGAGGTAGATGGTCTTCAGAAAGCATACGTCATTTAGAGCTATGCTAATTGTTAAAAGGGAATATTTTGGTTGATAGTGAGAAGTTTCTGTAAATCTGCACTGAATCACAGAGGACTTCTAGAAGAGCATAGAGCTTATTACAAGCAGGGACCGGGAACATTTCCTGTCTGCCTCATTCTTCCAGTACAATGGAAAGACAATTAACAGTCAATTAGGTCCTAATTAGACATTAGGATCAAAGCTGTTCCCATTACTAGTGGAGAGACAGTAACACAGTTTTTCAGGTACTATGATTTTAGAAGGTTTTTTCTTAGTTATGTCAGGACTTAATCCGTTTCTACAACTTTGAATTTGTGGGACAAGAGAATCCAGATACCAGAAAGAAGAGATTTTCTTGTCACTGTGTCACAAGAGATTAGATAAGATTAGACTTGATGGAACTTCGTCTTTGGAAAGAACCATTGTGACCCTATCATCTCTTTGTTGTCTGATAGTTAACAATTAAAGACTTTCTTTATGAATGTGATTTTTTTGTATTTTCTGTGCATTTCGTACAGGTCGTGCTCATCCAGTGTTAAATTACGTGTTCAGGCACAGAATCAGGATTGAAATGTACAACTCCTTTTAACTTACCCTTCACAAGGATATATTCCTTGAGCTGACAGAACCCAAATATACCATAGAAGAATGATGTTTATTTTCTCCATGGATTTTTCTTCCCGTATTAAAACAAAAAATGAAAACAAAACAAAAACAAAAACAAACAAGTGCTTTCTCAGGTTATAAATTTACATGGAATGTGCTTTTGGGGTACACATTGCAGCCTACGTTCTTACGGTACAGAAATGTTACGAGGCTTGCTTTGTTTGTGCTTTACATTATTTTGTTATCTCTAAATTTTGATCAAGTATTGTAGCTTTTGAAAAGCCTGGGAGAGCGGAGGCATCCAGTTGCTTGGCTAACATTTAACTAAAAATTACATGTTTAGAGTAGTTCTGTAATATGGTTCTTTTTAATAAGTTAGATAAGTTTAGTTAGTATGATTATAATGTTTTCCTTTAGCATTCCAACTAACTCATATCCGTTCCAGTGACCACTTTTCCCCCCAATTGACTTGGCAGTTTTCCAGCAGGAGAGTTGATTTCAAAAGGTCCCACTGATTTCCTGAAAATACACCAGCCTGTGACATGATTCATTCTGACACATTCCTGTCTTCCTGCACTTAAGACTTCTTTTGCTCTGGAAGATGGACCCTAAAAGCTCTCTCAAAACCAGGAAGCATGGAAAGAGTCTGCTTTACCCAACTGGCAGGCTGGAGAGCCCTAGGGATTGAGGAGGAGGTGCTTTCCATCTCTGGAATTCCAATGGCCTTTTTAGCAGGTTAAAGTGGGACTGGTTGACCCTCAGGGCATGGTGCAAAGGCTCTGTTTGTTCAGGCTTTCCCCTGAAAGGGAAGATGTTAGTATTTGTTCTGGGCCAGTTTATTTATTTGACTGATTCTTTGTGTCTTTGGCATTGTTTTTCAACTATGGAGCTGCATCCAAAGGTTTCCCCATCAGGGAGCGGTTTTTCTAAACTGGAGTATAACTAACATATGTGTAGACGCATATTTATTTTCCTTGCTGTTGCATACAGAAGAAAGAATATTTGTGTTTCTTCTGGCGGAGAATTTTATCCCCAAGCTTGAGACTGCAAGCTGACCCCCTACTGTGCACAGGAAGTGCCACCCCTTTCCCTTTGAGAGCTGCTTGGCTTAGAGGATTGGGAAGATGTTTCACTTCTTCCTAAGCAAAAGATGTCTTTCTTAACAGTAACTACAGGCATTCTGCCAGATGGCTTGTTCCAGTGAGCCGAGTCAATATGTTGAACTCCGGAACGATTTATGGAAACTGAAGAATCGTCCCGACTCGTGCTCTGCCATCTAAATAAGTACAAAGGGTTGTTGTTATTTTATCTTCAGTTTCAGTTTAGGGTAGAATGCAAAGAGGATTTCTTTGAGGACCATACATCTAAGTTAAGAAAATAGTTTAACTGTGTACAGATGTTTTCCTATTTACCATTCCTCCCTTTTTTAAAAAAATCTCCTTTAGGTGTGGAAAACGTAACTATCCAACTGGATTTAGAAGCAGAATTCCATTTTACTCACCTCATAATGACTTTCAAGGTAAGTCATCCACAACTTTCCCACAAATGACACAAGAGCACTGTGTAATCTTCCTTGCAAAACAGATGTGTTATGAGTTGGCCTCAGTGGGAACTTACATATTATTGTTGCCATAAGTGGGATAATCAGCCGCTTTTTTAACTCAAACTTTTTTTTAGGCTTCAGGGCAATAAGTAGCTCTGTTCTAAGGTAATTTGACTGTTAACTCTTAGTGAGATATCTTTTTTCCCCCATGAAGAGAGGCAGTGTTGACTCTCCCCTAAACCACAATAAAACATCTGGATGATAAACCCCCAATCCCTTGTGTTTATGTTTTAATGCTGAGTTTGGTATTTGAAAATAAAGTTCATTATTCAAGGTTTTTCAAAATTTGTGGGAGCAGTTTTACAATTCCTTAAGAAATGTGTATGCTTTCTTAAACATGGATTTTCTCATCATTTTTCTTTTAGAGATGTAAAATGACTCCCAAACTAGGGAATGTCTCAGTACAAAGTCCCTTTGTTTCCCCTTAAACAGCTGCCTGGAAATGACAGACTTCACATGGCTTAAAGTACATGTTGGCACACACAAAACCCATAATTTGCTTATTGCTTCTCAGATTAAAATCACTTTAGAATAGTCTTCAGTTGGAGTTGGGGGCCCTTATCTACACCCTCTCTCAGGTTAGGAAAAGGTGCTGGGGATAGATTTACTGTGTGGGCAAGTAGCCAGGAAGGTCTTACTTGTTTCTGTCACCAAAGCCTGGGAGGCCAAGGAGCAAGGACGGGCGTGGGAGACAGAGTGTGAGTAGGAGGGACATTGACTGTGCAGTTCCCAGGCTGAACTGCCCATCCCTGTGCCCACTCCCCAACATCCTGCTGTTACTACAAGGCCAGGAGGGTTACACTGTGGCTGCGAAACCAGGTAATGAGATGAGTGGGGAGGGCTTTCACTGAATAACTTGACAAGGACTGCTGGTCACCATCCTGTCCCTTGTTGACTAATATACAGCCTGGTGATTAAGTTGAAACTTGGCCATGTATGAAATTGTTGCCTTCATGTTATGTGACATCTAAACCTACTCCAAATCATCTTTATTAATGTTTATGCTCTTCTCTTTTATTTTGAAGAAGCATCTGTTTGTGTATGTGGATAGTTTTGAGTTTGTTTATATATTGATCCTGTGGGCATTTATGAAAGTACTGCCAAAAATTATGGGAGGGTCATCTCTGTGGCCTGGCGGTTAAAGGAACTGGATATACATGGCTGACTGCACAGTTCAAGTCCTAGCCCTAGTGACTTGAAAAACATGCTGGTTTCATGTGTATATGTGTATGCATGCCCCAAAATCCCAACATGATGGAGAAATGGAGAAGGGATCATGGCATGATCATACCCCATTCATTGGGGGCTCCTAACTCTGTCTATTTCAGGCCAGGGCAGGTACCCTCTGAAGGAAGAAGGGGTGGGCAGAGGATATAATTAAAGTGCATGTTTTTTGGGTGCAAAAAATATTAAAATCTATGCACATTTTTATGCATGTCTTTCATGAACTTTTTGAAATGCCACTTGCATTCCATAGTTGAATTCCTTTTCCTTTATTCAAGTAAATACATGGGCCACTGGTGAAATTCTGCAGATTCAGCTCAGAAGGTCAAATAGAAGAGGTGGTGGTTGAACTGAGAGGTGTTGGGTGCAAGTTGTCTGTTGATGACTCATTCTTGGGGTTCTGTCTCCTATAAGAAGAGCCACGACCATGGGGTTGGGCACACTGGGTGTGAATCTCTGTTCTGCTGCCTACTGGTATGCGTGGCCAGAGCTCTGTCCTAATTGGTAATATGGGAAGACCAGAATATCTACATCGCAGGAGTGTGCGACATGCCCCCTGCTCTGAGAATAAGGCTAATTTTGCTGCCCCGGCTTATCGGGGCACTCGATCATTTTTATAAATGCTGAGGCGCGGCTTCTAGTAGTTGTTGTACAAATATTTACTGAGGGAATAAGTGGACAAATGAGTTCAACCATCTTTTCCTTCCAAGAATTGTCCATACGTGTTATGGGAGTATTTATTTTATTTCGATTTCTTCTACGGTGGGGTGGGAAGCACCCTCAACAGGATCTTGTCGCCCAGTGACCCCCTTCCTCCAGCCCTCCAACAAGTTGGGACCTTGCACATGCTCATGTCAGGCATGTCTCAAGTAGGCTCGAGACCCAAACCCACAGTTGGCCATGTGGCTTCTGGTGCTGCAGGTTAGTGTGCTGTCGTCTGTGCCCCAAGGCCACCCATGGGAGATTTCAAAGATAGCATGGTTCCTATTTTCCAGGAGCCTCCTGACTTCTAGAGCAGAAAGATACACTTGCATATAACTTACAATACATGACAGAATGTGCAAGCTGATACAGTAAAAATTTAAAGTGTGCTACCATGGAGGAGGGTGAGACTGATAGCCTGGTATGATAAAGGACAAGGCTTCACCAGGAAAGGACTGGGATTATACTTGACCTGGCCAGGAAGGTGAGCAGCATTTCCGTGGGAGGAGGTGGAGGAATAGCCACTCTTGGTGGAGGAAATGGTCTCAGTGGGTCAGGGTCTGTCCAGCAAGTACTATGTAGACTTGTCTTGAGCTTGGGGTTAGTGAAGGAAGGAAAGGGAGTAAAAGCAGGAAAGCAGATTAGACTCAAATGGACCTTGACTCCTTGCTGAGGACCCGTGAACTTTATATGAAATAGAGCGTCATTGATGAGCAAACCAGATCTGTGTTTTAAGAAGGTAACTCGAGAAGAAACACAAAGCAGACGCTGGGAGGGTAGCAGGAAGGCAGGGCGAGTTGGAAGGCTGTTATTGAGGTCCACATTCTTGAGGGCTTAAGAGGGTGCTGGTGTTGATTCTCAACCAGAGAGAGCTTTCACCTACAACCCAGGGATTCTACCAGGGACTTCATAAAGTTCATGGAAAAATGGAATTAAAATACAATTGAGTCCAGCAGGTTGCATAGTGGTTAAGGTACTGGACTCCCACATGGCTGGCCATAGTTGGAGTCCCAGACCTGGTGGCTTGAAAATCATGCCAGGCGTGTGTATGTGCACACCTACAATCCCAGGAGGAGAATGAAGGGGAAGAGATTGTGGTGTGGCCATGCTACTGAGAAGTTATTTCTCACTTTCCCTGTCTTCCTCCTCTCCAGCAAGTGCACACATTCTATGGCAAAAAACTTAAAAAAAAAAAAAAGTACAAATTTATTTTGGTGCCCCCAAAAAATAATAATTGAAATCCATGCATAGATTTTTTTATATTGGGTCATCTGAAAGTCACAATGCATTTTTGCATTAAAAAAAACATAGAAAAATATGTCATGACTTTTCTAACAACCTGATAATACACATTTGCCATAGACTTTCTGGAAACTCCTTGTATGTGTACTAGTTGGAAAGTTTTTTCAAATCACACATCTTTCTTTGCTACCTTGCTCTGATACTCTGCTGCTTCTGCCTTTGAGAGTCATTGCTGAGAGGTGTTCCTGTTTTCTTAGGACAGTCACTGGGACCCTTTAGATTCCACAGTTAGACCATAAAGTGGAGAAAGATTAGAAACAGAACAGTGGGAGAGAAGGAATGAATCAAAAGTCACTTGGAGGACCAGCAGGTGGCATGAAGGTTAAAGTGACTGGATCCTATATGGCTGGCTGAGTAGTTCAAGTCCTTGACCTGGTAGCTCGACAATTACATCAGGCGCATGTGCATGTAAGCCCAAAATCCCTAGAGGAGAATGGAGGGAAATGGATTACATTGTGGCCATCCACCCGGGAGGTTGGTTTCTCACTTTTCCTGTTTTTTTTTTTTTTTTTTCTCTGTGTGTCTCTCTGGCTTTCTCTGGTGAATGCACACACCCTATAGCACCCCTGCCTCCCCCAAAAAACTCACTTAGCAGTCTAAGCCAAGTGAGTAGGATGGTGATACCATTGGTGTAGTGTAGTCAGGAAGAGAACTGAGGTTCACAAAGGAGAATAATTGTGTTTCTTACCCAGGTTTGTTCTAGAGATGGCTGACTGCTAAGTGGGTTGCGTTTTCTCAGGTATGTTTTTATATATAGCTAGATGTTTCCAAACTCATGACTGTTTTGTTGATTATAAATTCGAAGGCACCTGTGCAGCCACATAAGACTCAAAAAGGTTTATGACTAAGCAGAAAGTGTGACAGCTTTGTTCTTTAAGTAAAATGTGTCTGGTTTCCAGCAGCTCTTATCAGATGACTCATGGGTGGCCCTCTGGGACTCAGAAGTTGCCAGAGGAGAGGGAGAAGGAAGCCCAGTCCGGACTGGCTTTAAGTGCCTTTCCTCTCTGCTTCCTTTGACACAGAGACATCAGTCTAGGCTTGCCCTTCCCAACCTTTCCCAAGTCTCACCAGCCAGGAGCCTCCTCTCATGGGGAGTTTGCCATGCCTACCTGGCACACGTGGTTCAGTTAGTTATTGGGTTTTCCCCTTTAAAATTCTCAATCTAATACTCATTTGCATTTAATAAGGTGTTATTTTTCTTATACACACCTTGCCTACTATACACAGCTGAACTACAGCATATAACTCATTGCTCCTTGGCTACAACGCTGTACAACACGTTACTATACGAAATACCATGGGCAAGTGTAACACAGTGGTAATTATTTGTTTATCAGTAAATAATTATGGTATAAAACACAAAATGGTACTGTATAAAGCACTTTACAGTGAAACTGTGAGTGAGTGGTGAGTGAATATGAAGGCCAAGGACATGATTGTAACTGCTGTAGACTTTAGAAACACTGTACACCGAGGCTACACTAAGCTTATAAGATACTTTTCTTTCTTAAGTAATTAACCTCAGCTTATTTAACTTTTTTCATAGGCTTTCACATTTTGAATTTTTAAAAAATTTAATTTTGACTCTTTTATAATAACATGTTATTATTACACTTGACCTGGCCAGGAAGGGTGAGCTTAAAACACTTAATAGTTAGCTTAAAACACACATTGTACAACTGTGCAGAAGTATTTTCTTTGTTTATATCCTTATTATATAGGCTTATTTCTATTTTTCTAGTTTTTAACTGCTTTACTTTTTAAATGTTTTTATTAAAAACAAAGACAAGCAAACACATTAGCTTACGCCTACACAGGATCAGGATCATCAATATCACTAACTTCCACCTCCACATCTTGTCCCACTGGAAGGGCCACGATGAATAAAACAACATGAGACAAAGTCAAGCACGAGAGAAAATTATGCAAACCAGACTCAGTAAAAACGAGATGTGTGAGGCTGTCAGTATAACTCAACATAATGGCTTATTTTTTGTTTTTTTAGTAAGTAGAATGAATACAGTCTAAAATAACAATAAAAAGCATAGTATACTAAATATACAAACCACTAACAACATTGTTTATTAGCATCAAGAATACTGAGTTAATTTTATTGAATGGTGGCCATTTTAAATTTTCTGAAAGTATACTATACAAAGCAAAGGTAATTTATAACAATGAGAACATTGGATTAATTTTCTAGTTCCAGCTCAATCATGAATTTCAATGCACTAACTTGATAAGTAATACTGAGTTATTTTAAGCAATAAAATGGTATTGAATTACAAAAAACTTGGGCCAGAAGTGGGTATGATGGTTAAGGTGCTGGACTCCCATATGGCCGATTCTGCAGTTAGAGTCCCAGACCCAGCTGCTTGAAAATCATGCCAGGTGTATGTGCATGCATGCCCAAATCCCAAGAGGAGACTGGAGAAGAAGGGATTGAAGTATGGCCACAATTAGGGTTGCAGGGTGATTTCTCACTTTCCTTCTCTGTCTTTGACTCTCTCCAACAAGTGTATATACCCTCTGGAAAGAAAAGAAAAAAAAAAAGGGGGCCAGCCCAGTGGTGTGGTAGTTGAAGTTGATGGGTCCAACATGGATGGACAGCTACATGATTTGAGTCCTGGACCCAACAGCTTCGGGGGTTGGGGAGAACATGCTAGGCATATGTGTGTGCATGCCTAAAATTTTGAGCAGAGAATGGAGAAGAGATTGTAGTGTAGCCACCCCCCTTGGGGTGCTTTCTCACTTTCTTTGTCTCTCTGCCTGTCTCTGTCTCTATCAAGTACACACATCCTATAGCAAAAAAAAAAAGAAAAAAAGAAAAATTAAGGCCAAAAAAAAAAGATCTGGCCATGTAACAATTTTCATCATTAGTTCTCACGCAAATTTCTATCAAGTGTTGGTTTTAATTCATAGTCAGTGTCTTTATTTAGTTTCTATTTTGTAGGTGAGCTTAACTTCCTGGCTACCTCCATGCAATCTGATTTCCACTCCTAGAATATACTTGCCATATTTAGCATTGGAGTATTTGCCCATTCTTAGTGCCCATTCTGCCTCATCCCTTATTCGTAGCTGAGCCTGTTCACCACACACACCTAAATGTTCATCCTGCCTTGATTTGAAGATACTGTATTTTTCTCTTTGTTCTCATGCCCATATTTCAGCCTTCTATGCCATTGATGTGAGAGTGAAAGATACTATAGGTTTGGCCTGAGATTGAATCTATGTCCTGTCCATAATTAGCAAGTCATTTTATATCTCCAAGCCTCAATTTCCTCATCTGTAAGACACATTAGGAGGCTACCCTAACAAAACACCATGAACTGGATGGCTTAAATAACAAGTTTTCCTCAGCTCTAGAAATTGGAAGTCAGATCAAACGCTGGTAGAGTTTTCTTCTGAGGCCTCCCTCCTGGCTTTCGAGAGCCATCTTCCCTGTGCCTTCACGTGGTCTTCTCTTCGTGCTTGTGTGTCCTAATGTCCTCCTCTTAAGATGACATCAGTCATACAGACCAGCAGTTAGGATAATGGCTATGTCGCTGGACTCCCACATAGTCGACCGCGGTTCGAGTCCCGGACCCGGTGGCTTAAACTCACGCCGGGCGCATGTGCGTGCATGCCCAAGATCATGAGAGGAGAATGGAGGAGAAGGGATTGCAGTGTGGCCATCCCCCCCTGGGGGGGGTGATTTCTCACTTTCTGTCTCTCTGTCTCTCTCTGTCTGTCTGGCAAGCGCACGCGCCCTATAGCAAAAACCTCTCCAGAAAAAGAAAAAAAATTAAAAAGAGGACATCAGTCATATGATATTAGAGTCTACTCTACTCTAATAACCTTATTTTACCATTATTGCCTCGTTAAAGATCCCATCTCTTAGCACAGTCACATTCTGAAATATATGGAGTTCGGTTTTCAACCCGAATTTTGGGGGAACACAATGCAGCCATAACGAAATTAAATGAGATAATGTAATTAAAGTTACTGGCACTGTTCTCTTTCCTTCTTTGCCTAGCCCCTCACTGATGCATTTTCCTGGAACACTGACTGTGGCTCTCTTTATCTTTGCCTCTCCTTTCTTCTGAGATGCCATGTGCTTGGAGTTTTAAACAGCACGTGTGTGCAGTGGTTCCGAAAGCCAAGTGTCACACGCCTTTCTCATTGCAGAGTGCCAGACCACTGTTTTCCAATTGTCCAGGGGGTGTCTGCATGTGCACACCTGACCGGTAACCAGCACACGTGACTAGTCTAAAATCACATGCCTTCACTCCTCTTTCATCCTTTATCATTGTCAACACACCCAGCCAGCTGCCCAAGCTCCAGTGCCTATGCTTGTCTCTCTCCGTCCCCTTCCACTTCACTCTGATTGATCACCCCATGTAATTCAGCCTATTCTACTGTCACTAGATTTTCGGAGCAGTCAATTCATCTCTCTCTCTCTCCGTTTGTAATTACATGAGTTTAAGACCTTTTCTTTTGTCTTCCCCTTGTTTCTTTGCGTGTTGTTTTGCCCATGTCCAGTAACTCTGCCATAGGAGCTATTTTTCTGAAGTCTAGTCTAATCCTCTCCACCTAAATTTTCAGTGTTCCTCCTCATTGCTAAAAAGATAAACAAACCCCTTGTATGGAAAACAGATTCCTTTCTACCCTGCTCCTACCAGATACCTCTGTCACCTGCAGCCACACCTCATCCCCTGTGTGGAAAGTACCTTGATATCCTTTTAAGATTTGGTTTGATGCTTCTTCTCTATGATGCATTCCCTGAGCTTTCTTCTTCTCCTTCTTCTTCTTTTTTAAGTCATGGTCATTTTTTATTTTTATTTATTTTTGAATGAGAGAAAGATTTTCAACAGAGTCTCACCATGCCATGATCCTCCTGCTTCAGCCTCTCGGCTACAATGACAGGTGGGTACTGGTGTGCTGGAGTGTCAGCCTTGGTCACTCTCAGAACTCAGGCCTCCCTGTGGTTCCAGCATCACATAGCAGAACCCTACTGCCTACACCACCACTGCTGAGCCCTTTTTTTGTTTTTCCTTTCGTTTTTGTTTTTAGTAATGGTAAAATACACATGACATAAAACTTACCATTTTTAAGCGTACAATTTGCTGATATTAGTTGTATTTACGAAGTTGTGCAGCTGTTACCACTGTCCGTTTTCAGGATATTTTTTATCACTCCCCAGCAGAAACTCTGTAGTTGTTAAGCAGTAACATTCCCATTGCTCCCACCTTCCAGCTCCTGGTAACCACTAATCTACCTTCTATCTACTTGCCTGTCCTAGATATTTTAGAGAAGTGAAATTATGCAGTATTTTCCTTATGTCTGGCTCATTTCACTTAGCATAATGCTTTTAAGGTTCATCCATGTTGAACGAGTATCAGAGTTTCATTTCTTTTTAATATAGGCCTTCTTTTCATTTACATTGGTGGTGCTTTTCATCCATTATATGAATCAACCACATTTTGTTTATTCATTTCTCAGTCAATGAACATTTGGGCTATTTCTACCGTTTGGGTATTGTGAACAGTGCTGCCATAGACATTCAGATACTGAATGCATGTGAGCAGACACAACAGATCAAGTATCATATCTATTTGAGTCCCTGTTTCAGTTCTTTTGGGTATGGACCTAATAATGGAATTGTTAGATTCCCCAGCTTTTTAAGTTAATTTCTTCCTTTCATTTTCCCAAAGCACACTGCCTATGTCTCCACTGTGGTGTTTGACGTACTGTAAATGATTTATATTTATATTCTTACCTCCTTGGACGATGTCTAACCCCTAGACAGCACACAGGCCACTACCTGGGATTATGTAGGTCATCATTATACATCTCTGGAGTGATTAATGAACAAATGAAAGAGCAATCCCTCCAACTAACCATTCCGATTATGGGCAGGGGGACTAAACATGCTAAAATGTGCTTGTTGTTAAGGCCTGTTCATGCTCAGCTTCCGAGGAGAAAAAGCTTCCTAATTGAGTAGGGTGGGAAAAGTGAAAAATTCAGAGACAAGACACTTTCTTTGCAGAAGAGGCTCCAAGGAACAGCTTGAAGTACTTGATTTCCACCCACATTCTGAAATATCAACCATATGTAGTCAAGGTTGTGACACACATTTTCAGCTGAGTTTTTTTAATGCAGATTCCCAGTTTTAAAAAATCGTATGAAACTTGTGTTCCCTGCCTTTAGACATTCCGCCCAGCTGCTATGCTGATAGAACGGTCATCTGACTTTGGGAGAACCTGGGGCGTGTACAGATACTTCGCCTATGACTGCGAGAGCTCGTTTCCAGGCATTTCAACTGGCCCCATGAAGAATGTTGATGATATAATTTGTGATTCCCGATATTCTGACATCGAACCCTCAACAGAGGGAGAGGTTTGTTTGCTTCTGTGTTTTATGTTGTACTTCAAATCTACTTTTTGGTCATTGGAAAAATACTAATTATGCCTATATCTATTTTTAGGTGATCTTTCGTGCTTTAGATCCTGCTTTCAGAATAGAAGATCCTTATAGCCCAAGGATACAGAGTAAGCCTGTTTTCTAATCAAAGTATTAAGCAGAAACAACAATCGTGAAATAAGTGTCACCCAGAATCTAAATATTCAGGGTTGAATCCGCCTTCTTCATTTTCCTCCTTCCTCTGCAATACGCTACCAGAAGCTCTTGAAATTAGCAATAATCAGACTCTTCGCCGTTGGGTAACACGTTTTGCTAAGAGTAAAATATTTATGTTATAAGTACTCAATTAAGCTGGTTACAAGACCTTATTTATTACTTTGCTCAGTGTATTAGAGTATAGATTAAGCTGTTATAATGAACTATCCAAAAAATAGTTATTCAAATAAAATAGAAGTTTCTTTCTCTTTTATGAAATCAGTCAGAGGTATTTCCAGAGAAGAAATGGAACTCAGTTGCCACAGTTAGGCTTATCAGATAAACTATAGGATGATGTGCAGTTAAATTTGAATTGTAGACAAACCAAAAAAATTTTTTTCCAGTTTTTGGCAGGGCATGTGCACTTGACAGAGAGAAAGAGACAAGAAGGGGAAGAAAGTGCCCCACCCTCCCATGGCAAATGGTCATGGTCATGCCACAGTCTCTTCTCTGCTATTTCTCTCTCCGGTCAGGATTTTGGACACATATGCACTCATGCCTAGTGTGTGTGTGTGTGTGTGTGTGTGTGTGAGTGTGTGTGTGTGTGTTTATTTTTTTTTTTTAAGTTTTTTGCTATAGGGCACATGCACTCACTAGAGAAAGTCAGAGAAATGGTTAGAGGGAAAGTGAGAAATCACCCCCCAGGGGGATGGCCATGCCTCAATCCCTTCTTTTTCCTCTCAGGCTTTTGGGCATGTATGCATGGTGTGCATGGTGAGATATTCAAGCTGCCAGATCCAGGACTCAAACCTCAGATGGCCATGTGGAAGTCTAGGGCCTTAACCATCACGTCACCTGCTGGCTCCATCCAGTGTTTTTTTTTTTTAAGCCACTAGGTCTGAAGTGTAGAGTTGGCCATGTGGAATCAGGCTGCCTTAACCACCAGGCCACAGAGCCAGCTCTCTTTGTTTTGTTTTGTTTTAATAAAGCTACATTCCATATAATATTTGAGACTGGTACAAGAGTGTTTCATGAACTTATTTCTGGGTTAATATAGCTATATCCCATGTGATATTTGGGACATTTTTATACAAAGAAAAAAATGTTTATCTCCCATTCAAATTTAACTAAGTGACTTTTATTTTTATTTGCTCAATCTGGAAACTCTGGCTACATGGCCACCCAGTTTCCAGGCCCCTTCTGTTCTATAGTCTTTGTCCATGTAGTTAGACCACCACAACCATGTCCTGACCCAAACTGTGGGAGAGGAGGAAGTAGAAGGCAAGTAACTTCAGTTTAAACATGACACGTAGGAGTTGTAGACCTCACTTCTGTTCACCTTCCATCAGCCAAAACTGATCACATGGCTATGTTGTAGGGAACACTAGGTGGCTTTGCACTCTGCTAAAACTCTTGGCTAGGGCTATTATTGTTAAAGGAGAAAGGGAAGAAAGAATGTTGAGGGAACATTAGAAGTCTTGGCCATGTTCAGTATACTCAGTAAGGTGAGGGCTATATTTCCCTTTAATAGATAGGTACTTTGAGCTCAGAGCCAGAATAATATGCATATGGTACTGGGACTGTTCAAAGGCAGTGAGATCTTACACCCATATGCTATGATTCTCGGTTCAGGGCTCTTTTTAACATTCAGCACCTATGCTTATGTTACTGCCGAATTACATTTTAATCTTCCTGGAAGGAAAAATATGTAATAATCAGAGAATAGGCTTTGGAGTGAGACCTAATTATAAATTCCAGTTTTTTCATATAGTAACTATGTGACCTGGGACAAGTAACTTAAAAGTTATTTTATGGGACCAGCAGTTGGTGTAATGGCTATGTTGCTGGATTCCCATGTAGTCAACTGCGGTTCAAGTCCCAAACCCAGTGGCTTAAATTCATACCGGGTGCGTGTGTGTACATACCCAACATCCCGAGAGGAGAATGGGGGAGAAGGGATTGAAGCTTGACCAGGCCCCATCTGGGGGGGGTTGATTTCTCACTTTCTGTCTCTCTGTTTCTCTCTGTCTTCCTGGTGAGCACACACTCCCTATAGCCAAAACCTCTCACTAAAAAAAAGAAAGGGTATTTTAGCCCTTTTTGTTGTTTTGTTATAAGGCACATGTTCTCATCAGAGAGAATGGATGAAGGTGTGAAATCTCCCTTTGGTGGTGATGACCATGCCTCAGTTTGTTTTCCTCTTTTATCCTTTCAGGATTTTGGACATGCACACACATGTGCCTGGCATGATTTTTCAGTCCTCTGGGTGCAGGACTCAAACTGTGAAGCTAGCCATGTGGGTTCCAGGTCTTTAACCTCCATGCCACCTGCTGGCCCTTAGCATTTTTTATAATCCATTAATGGAGATAGTCATTTGACCTTAGGGTTGTTATTGGAGGGAAAATGAATTGATATTTGTAAACAGCCAATCAGAATGCCTGACATAGAAAGTGTTCAGTAAATTGAAGCTGCTGCTGTTTCTGTGTATGTTGCCATCAGCCACATTTAGGTCTTGCACAGAAATGGTCCTTTATGTCAGAGGGAAAGGGTGAGATTTCCTCCATGCTATGACATTTCTACCAGTTGAACAGAGGCAGGGCTGATTCTTGATGATATTTGCCAACTGTGCATGGCCTATTTTCATCTGAGACCCTACAGAATTTCTAAGCTTGACACATGGAAGAATAGAGTGGAAGGAGTCCAGGGAATAGTGCCAGAAAAGTGCTGCTTCCCAACTCAAATTAATTTTACATGTGGCCCAGACTGTCTCTGGTTGGCAGTTTACTCATTCATTCTATTGTAAAACAAATATTTAATGGCATGCCCAGCCCTGTGCCAGTTTCTGAGTGAGCTGCAAGGGTTTCTTTCCACATCTCAAGCTCCAGCTGTGAGAAACATCTGCATGGGCTCCAGGACAAGAACCACCTAAGTCCTTAAAAGGACTCATCATCTGCTCCTTTTTAGTTGAAATTTGTGAGACTTGGAGAATGTGTTGCCTTTCTGATTTCAATTCTCTTTGTCTTTTGTGGTTAAATGGCATCAGAACATTTATTTCTGTATTATAGCAGCATCCATGTTCATCTGATCATGCTTTTGATTTGCTTTGTAGTCAAGGGCACAGTATCTCTTTAGTTGGTCCTATTGTCAAAAACTCTGAGACTCACTTTTAAAGTGATTTGGCCCTTAGAACAGCCGTCAGTATGAGACTTAGTTGTTGTTAAATATGGGTGGGGGGGCATATTTGCTCTTCTGAGGGCTTCCACAAAGACCAGTTCAAGGGTTTCTAAATACTCCAGCTGCTCTTCAAGCTTGTTGTTTGGCCTCACATCAATAGGCACTTGTGTTCATTTTGTGCAGGAGGATTTGTGCAGGAGGAAATGTTGGCATTCAGGACAGCCATTCAGAAAAGGAGTACCACAGTTCCTCTGTTTAGTTTTTGACTTTACAAAGAGCTCGATTTAATGCATGGACTTTCCCTTTGCACCCACAGCCATGTCTATAGGCTTCATTGTAAGCTACGCATATATTATAAGGATTTAAAATTGTATTTGGACTTTGAACACATCAAATGCACTGGGCCACTGTCCTATTGTGTTGGAAGTGGTAAGAATGCATCGGTGTAAAATGAAAGATCTTAGGAGCAATTTCAAGCTACAGAGCTCAGTGAGAGGGCAGATGGACAATCAGTTTGTTAGGATCCACTTCAGCTAGGCTATCTTAGTCATGAAAAACACCAGTGGATGAGGTTGACTAGCTCTTGGTTTATCCAGTTACGATAGAATGTAACTGATCACTCCACTTCTATCATATAGCATAGATCTACAGTCCTAGGAAGAAGGAAAAATACAGCAAGAGAAACTGAGCTTCATATGGGTTATATCTAGGAGAAAGCAATTTGCCCTAATATTCCATTCCATGACCCTTATGTCACGTAATTATATTGGCAAATGTGGAAACATTTTGTAAAACTAGGACAGAATGCTCTACTTGGAAATGTTGCTTAAAAACTTAAGTGAGGAGCCAGGCTATGGCATGTTGGTTGGGCTGGATTCCATATGGCTTACAGTGAGGGTTTGAGGCCTGAACCCAGTGGCTTGAGTGACATGCCAGACACATGTGTGTCCATGCCCAAACTCCCAAAGGAGGGAATGATAGAGAAGGGAGAGGAGTGTGACCCTGGCCCACGGTGGTGCTTTCTCACTTTCTTTCTCTGTCAAGCATGTGTACCCTCTGGCACATTATTATTAAAACATTTCATTGAGATTTTCTCTCCCTAGATTGTAGTTATTCTATAGTATTAAGTCTATTTTGGTACATTGCATTTTGCATAAATGGTGGGAAATTTCAGACAATATTTACCCTTCAAAAATGGGCACAAAAATATGTTCCTAACTATCTTGTGATAAGGATGAGAATCGGAGTGCCTTTGAGAAGTCATTTCTCACCTGATGGAATTTTCCAATTTTGAAATTGATACCAATTGCTGTGGGAACTAGATGGTCTTGCAGTACTTTAAATTTCTTGATGCCAGCGGTTCCAGCAGAAATACAGCTGCATTCTTATCATTTCTCCACTTCTGTACTTCTTCCTGAAATGTGGGTCTGCAAACGTGGTATCATCATCACAGAGCAGACAAACTGATGAAAAGGTAACAACCTTCCCTCCCTTCAGGAATGCTCACATAAGCATTTACAACGGTGACCATCTGTTAGGGGTCTTCAGAAAGTTCATGAAAAAATGCATATTATGAAAAAAATGCATAGATTTCAATTTTGTTTGTGGCAAAATGAATTTATAATTTCATTTTCCCTCCAACTTTTTAAAATCCCCTCACTACATTGTGAGGGAAATGAGAGTAAATGTCACTTAAACCATTTCCATTTGCCCTGGGTTTTTTTTTTTTCCTAAAGAGAAACAACATTGTATAATTGCAAAAGAATTGTCACTTGTTTGACCACACTTTTAATCTTGTTGGTGACCTTCCTAGATCTATTAAAAATCACCAACTTGAGAATCAAGTTTGTGAAACTGCATACTTTGGGAGACAACCTTTTGGATTCCAGAATGGAAATCAGAGAGAAGTACTATTATGCAGTTTATGATATGGTGGTTCGAGGAAATTGCTTCTGCTATGGCCATGCCAGCGAATGTGCTCCTGTGGATGGATTCGATGAAGAAGTGGAAGGAATGGTGAGTAAGCATTGCTGGCGGCTTTCTCCTTTAAAGGGGTGGCCCCAAAATGCAAATCGAAACTGGTCTTACCTTAAGTCTTTTGGTTTCATAGGAGTGTTAGTTTTTCAGAGTTGCAGCCAGCCCTTGGCACCATACTGGTGATTGAGTGTTGATTTCTCTTTGAAGAGCTTCTTGGACTATGGAAATATACAGACTGCTCACTTCATAGATACTGGATTAAGTTTTGGAATTTGCTGCAGGCTGTTGCTGAAGTAGATATTTTAGTCAAGAAGGATTAAAAAGTTGTCTAAATAACAATTGAGGCTGCCTTTATACTGAGG
This sequence comes from Tupaia belangeri chinensis, assembly GCF_000334495.1. Classification (NCBI taxonomy): domain Eukaryota; kingdom Metazoa; phylum Chordata; class Mammalia; order Scandentia; family Tupaiidae; genus Tupaia; species Tupaia belangeri. Next base: position 2,025,360 of record NW_006198219.1, read on the forward strand.
GAGATTAAAAACCACAAGCATTCAGTCTTTATGCTAGAAAGTATAAGTTTATCCCAGCCCAAAGAAACTGGAAGTGTTAACCCAGATTCATGGGATATTATGTAGAGATGAAATGGAGTTTGTTTCTATCCTTTTCTTCACATTTCATTCCTTTCCCACTTTTATGCTGAGTTTGTGAAATATGTCTGTTTGGGAAATTTGGGATGTGGGTGATTTGCCAAATGGCTAAGGAGAGTTAGGATAGTCTGTAAGTTTCTAGGAGGATTTTTGTAGAACCGTAGGATTTTAAAGCCAGATAGGACTTGGAAAAATCACCTAAACCAACTGTCCTGACAGAAGAGACCAGAGGTTAAGTAATTTGGGAAAGGGCTCAATGTAAGTGATGAGCAGCTGGTGGGAAATCAAATCCAGCTCTCCCGACTGCCCCTGGGCTCCTTCCACTAAAGTGTAGGCGTCCCTTCTTGATGAAGAGAAGGGTGTGCCTGGCTTGCTTGCTTTTTGCCTTTTGAAGGATTGTTGCTCCTTGTCAAGGTAGGTGCAGAATGACGTGGATTCAGTCCTTCTAAATCTTCTGCCCTCCCTTCACTCTAGTTACCACTTTCATTGCATAAACAAAGTGGAATGTTTAACAGAGCCCAAAGGGAAGGACGTGTCTCTAATCTAATGCCGCATCTTTCAGAGTATGCTAGGGAGATGGTGCTTATTTTACAGTGTAACAATCTGCTGGGTAGTTCATGTCATGTCACTGTCGAGGGTCTCACCATACACTGTACTGTTTCCTCAAAACTGCGGTTTGAGTCCCGGACCCAGTGGCTTGAAACTCACACCGAGTGTGTATGCGTGTATGCCCAAAACCTCAAGGGAGAATGGAAGAGAAGGGATTGCAGTGTGGCCCTCCTCTGGGGGCGGAGAGGAGGGGGTTCTCCAAGGGCTTAAACTGTGATCTGTGCATGGATTTCTACCACGATTTACCTTGGAGACCTGCTAAGGTCGAAACTGTAGGGTCTTGGGGTGTGTGCTTTGGAACTGTTTTTTGGTTCATGTAAAAACAGCTAGTAATGAGAAGATTGTAGTCTTCTGCCAACTGCATCCCTGCCAAGGTGGGTCCAGGATGGACCTGTCTTCCCTGTTTGTGAATTCCATTCTTTAGAAAACAAGAGTTAAGGTGAGGTGCCATACACATACAGATTTGGTAGACCAAAATAATTTATCATTTCTATACTTCAGGGCTCTTAAGTATGCCTTACAGTGACAAATGCAAACTAGTTCATTGTGGGCCTCTTGTGAAGTGTATGTCTTTTGGTTTTCTTTAGATTTTATATTCTCTTACATAAAAAGAAAAAAGTAATGTAAATTTGGTAAATGGTTAATTTTTAACATTTTTTTGTGGTTGGAAAAAAGCATTAAGTACTATGTCTGACGTGAAAAACAAAATAAGCTAACAAAAACCTTTTTAAAATAAATGATTGTCTGATCTAGGGATAAAACTTGCCGTGATGTGTCTTGGTTCCCAGGTGATAAGTATACATTTAGTTATGTACTATACTATCTTTTGTGGATTTCTATTATAATTTTTAAACTCTAATTAAAAAATAAGTAACTAAACTTGCTAGTCTGGGTTATTAGATACTCAATAAAATATTTATTGAGCATCTGTTATGTAATAGAACTATTCTTTTTTAGAGAGAGGTTTTTGCTATATAGCACATACACTTGCCAGAGAGACTGAAAGGGAGACCCCCCCACGGAGAAGGGCCACACTGCAATCCCTTCTATTTCATTCTCCCTTGAGGTTTTGGGTATGTACGCATACACACCCGGTGTGAGTTTCAAGCCATTGGGTCCAGGACTCAAACCACAGCTGCCATGTGGGAGTTCAGCAACATAACCATTACGCCATATGCTGGCCCCTGTAGTAGAAACTATTCTAGAGATGGGGTATATAACCGTCAGCAAGACAGCTAGTACTGGTTGAGTGTAGAGAGAAAACAAAAACAGAAAAACTTTTCTGTGAGCCTGAGGTTAGGGTGAAAGGTGGTTTTACGTTGTGAATCGATTGTGGAGAAAATTTGGCCACTAGTTGGTTTCTGATTATGCTCTTCCCTGTTTCATAAATTTCAAGGTGCATGGACACTGCATGTGCAGGCATAATACCAAGGGCTTAAACTGTGAACTGTGCATGGATTTCTACCACGATTTACCGTGGAGGCCTGCTGAAGGTCGGAACAGCAATGCCTGTAAAAGTAAGTCTCAGTCGAGGACATGTTTAATCCATTATGACTGCAGGATCTGTTTCCGGGTTAGAGGTACTCAAACAGTGGACTAGTCTGTAGATGTTCTGTCCTTTTCCCAGCTTCACTTTGGTCCTTCTAGGAGACTCAGGATATCCATTTACTTAAGTTAATAAGTTAATATTTACTGTGTGCTACCTATGTGTTTGGGACTGATCCAGATACTTTGGTAACTATAGTACAAGACTAGGCGATGTTCCTGACCTGGTTTTAAGGCAAGATGACCATAAGTGAAAATGAAATAAAAATATGACTGTAATCAGTAAGGTCCAGGATAAGAAGTAGAGTTTTGGGCCTTGTTTCCATGCCAGCCCAGCTATAGCCTCGGGCATACTTCCATCCATCCCAATGGTATTCTCTGCCCAAAGGTGTCATGTGAACCCACCCCACCCTTCCCCGCACACAGTGATTCTGATATACCGCCCTCCTCTTGAAGACCATGCTTTCTCGTGCTTCTGCTAAGAAAGACTGTTACAGAAACTTTGAAACCAGGGAGAGCTGGAGTGATCAAGCATTGCTGGTAAAACCCAGCTGACCTTTGATAAATACTTAAGGTTGCTTAGATAAAGAGAAGAAAGGAAGAAAGAGGAGGAGGGAGGGAGAAAGGGACTGGGGGAAAGGGAAAGAAAGGTGGGAGGGAATTTGGTTAAGGATAACAATGTGGAGCACAAAGCCACCATGTTCTAGTGGCCACCACCTCAGAGTCTATGCTGGGAAATAATCCTGAGCTTTAATTCTGAGGTTTTGGGAGAGCAGTACTCTGTTAAGCACCAAGGATACATCAGTGGAAAAGATGCAGTCCCTCTCTGCAGGGTGTTCTGTTGCAGCAGACAGACAGACCAGGTGGGAAGGGTAGAGCATAGAGCCCCATGAGGTCCAGAAAGACAGGAGCTTCACTGTGAGAAGACAGGAGGTATTTGTATGCATTACTGAGCATGAGAGTAAGATGATTCAAACTGGATGGGACCAAGATGGCTCTTCAGAAGAATGCTGGTTAGATGGCTGTTAAACAGACCTTAATTCTTACTAAAGAGCTTGGCCTGGTGGGGTGGGAGTGTGGAGGAAGGAAATCAAGCCATCATACCACATTCCTCGAAGCAGGGAGCTCAGACAGGCCTTCCTAGGAATGTATCCTTCAGAAAGTCCTTTTAAGTAGTATCCTTCCATCAAGCTCCACCCTGAGTGGGACCCAGGGGACTCCTTGATGGAATGACAGCCTGCCTTCTGTGACAAGTTTCCAGGGGGACTAGTCCCAAAGGGTTTTCTTTTTTTTTTCTTTTCTTTTCTTTCTGTCTTTTCTTTTTTTTTTTTTTTTTTGAGAGGTTTTTGCTATAGGGCTCACCAGAAAGACAAAGCGAGACAATGAGACAGAAAGCGAGAAATCACCCCCTGAGGGGATGGCCACGCCGCAATCCCTTCTCCTTCATTCTCCTCTCGGGGTCTTGGGCACACATGTACATGCGCCCAGTGTGAGTTTAAGCCACCAGGTTCGGGTCTCAAACTGTGGGCAGCTACATGAGAGTCCAGTGATGTAGCCATTACACCATCTGCTGGTCCCCCAAGGGTTTTCATTTTTAATAACCTAGTCTCCTCCAGAGGTAGCAGATCCTTCCTTGTGTTTATTTAATGAAGTTCACGTATTTAAGGTTGCCAACCTGATTTAGTTTAAACCAGTGTCAACCATGGATGTGTCACCATGAAAGCCATCTTGTTGACTGCCATTTTGCCTGAACTTATCCCCTGGTTTCCGAGCTGAGCTTCCTTCCTACCAACCCCAGCCTGTGTTAGGAAATATATCTAAAGGCTTTTCTTGACCTTGGTCTTATCACACAGAGTGTAACTGCAATGAACATTCCAGCTCATGCCACTTTGACATGGCGGTTTACCTGGCCACCGGCAATGTCAGCGGAGGAGTGTGTGATGATTGTCAGCACAACACGATGGGACGCAGCTGTGAGCAGTGCAAACCCTTTTACTACCAGCACCCGGAAAGGGACGTCCGAGATCCCAATTTCTGTGAACGTATGTTGGGAAATGTCACTACGTGGGACCTACTTCTGGTTACCTTTCAGATGAAACAGCCTGTAGTTGGCATCCTGCTCTCAGAGCTGGTAGAACTAGGAGTCCCAGCGTTGTTACTTAATTGCTATGTAGGATGCCCAGAGTGGAATTTACTTGGGAGTCAGTCCTCTTTAGTCTATTTGTATGGGATCTGAAGAGAGAAAAGGAATATGTATTTTATACAAATACATGTTATGTTTCCTGGTGCTTTAACCTGATGCTTTTCATTCTTAGGATGTACATGTGACCCAGCCGGTTCTCAGAATGACGGAATTTGTGACAGTTACACGGATTTTTCCTCTGGTCTCATTGCTGGTCAATGTCGGTGTAAATTATACGTGGAAGGAGAACATTGTGATGTTTGCAAAGAAGGCTTCTATGACTTAAGTGCTAAAGATCCATTCGGCTGTAAATGTAAGTCTGTTTGCCAATAGGTTTGGGATTCTCCTGTGTACATAGTCCCTACTTCCCTTTGCAGTTCTGAAGCTGACTGCTACTTCAGACTCACTTGGTTTCTGTTTCTTCATCTTGTCTTTCATAAAGCTTGTGCTTGCAATCCTCTGGGAACGATTCCTGGTGGGAATCCTTGTGATTCTGAGACCGGTTACTGCTACTGTAAACGTCTGGTGACAGGACAGCACTGTGACCAGTGTCTGGTAGGTAAATCCTCATTACGTGGCCTGGGTAGTTTGTGCGTATGACATGTTTTCATAGACAAGGCTTTTTGATGTCATAGGTTTTGCCATCAACCTGTATGTAAATGTTAAAAGATGCAAGCAGATGATTCACAAAACAGGAATTACTAATGGATAATTTGACAAGATGTTCATCATCACTGTTGGAATTATGAACTAAAATCACAATGATATACCACTCTGGCAGACTAAATTAATAAAAGATTTTTTCTCCTTCTTTCTTTCTAGATTTTTTTTAAGAATTATTTTATTTAAATTTATTTATTTATTTATGTTAAAGAGGGACAGAGTGACAGAGAGAGAGAGAGAAAGTGAAAAATTAAGCCACCAGGTCTGGAACCTCAAACCCAGTCGGCTGTGTAGGAGTCTAGCACTCTTAACCAGTACGCCAACTGCTGGCCCCAAGGTTTTTAAGAATGGGAATGCTTACTGTTAGGACATAATGAGGTGTGCTGGTAGTTGTTTGCTGCTGATGAAATACAAATCGGTATATCCTTTGCGAAAGCATTTTGGAGTTGTGTGTCGGTAGCCTGTAGAAATGAGCATACCCTTTGCCCCCTGAATCCCATTTCTGTCCCACTTCTGGGACTCTACCCTAATGAGATTACAAAACTGGACAAAGATGTATTCACCAGAATACTCATTGCATGTTTTACTAATCACAACAAAAAACTTGGAAGCAATATCAGGAAAACCAGTTAAGTAAATTTGGGGTATCTATACAATGCGATATTTGGTGGCCATCAAAAATAACAATGGGGGAAATGTTTGCACTGTTAAATATATATCTGTTACATAAATGTGAATGTATGTATGTATAAACCACTGGATGTGAATAATATCTTGATCTGGAAGTAAATACACCAAAAAAGTTTGCTGTAATGCTTCTAAGTAGATTATGAGAATTTTTTTTTTACTTGAAGGTTATTTTAAAAATTATTCTATATCTTTCATCACATTCTTTTTTTTTTTTTTAAACCTCTGGTGATTGTGTGTGTGTGTGTGTGTGTGTGTGTGTGTGTGATTTCAAGGGTAAGGTATGGGTTTCTCAATTATGCCTACACCATGAAATAATCAAATCAATGATATATACATATTCACCTTCTTCACTATTGAACACTGTATTATGTTGTGCCTATTTAAGACTAGTTCTACCATTTTTTTGTTATCTGTTCTTTATATATATATATATATATATTGAGTGGTTTGAATGGTTAATAGTTTTTACTTTGCTATGGAACACCATTCCGTAACCTCTTCCCCTTATTTACATAGACTCTTGTGTGTCCCTGAAAAATTTTCTCCTGAATTCCCAGCTCACCCCCTTTTATGACATTCTTATATTGCTTTTATGATTTGGGGGATCCACTGGTCTCAAATTATGTTTATGATCACCAAACATTTATATTTATATATAGTCCTGAATCTTACACTAGAGTTCTAAAAGTCTGATTTAAATTGGTGAACCTGATTTTATCTGCTCATTTTTGAGATGCTGAGAGATCTTCTTCCCTCTGTAGATACCATCCCATTTCTTTTATTTCCTTTTTTCATGTTTCCAAGATTCAGTTACCTTCTCACCTCTCAGCTGGCAGGACAGTCCTAGCTTTATACTGTTTCCACAGAGATGAACGCTCGATGGGCTTTCTTTATGGGTTTATGACAGATTGAACTGAGAGGAAATTTAAGGCATGCCAAATATTTGCCGTAACTTTCTTATTGCTAGAGAAATTCTGGTTAAAAAAACTGTTACTTTTTCTACTCACTCATGTGAATTGTTAGATGAAGGTTATACACAGGGCAAAGAAAATAGTCTGTAATGTGGAACCCTCTGGCTGCAGACTGGCACCTTGGGTTTCCTTCCTCAGATATGCCTGCCTCTCAGTGACGTCTGTTTTCATGGGGAAAGTGAATGTTGGAATAATCAAAACACGCCGTAACTTGAGTCGATTGTGTAATTATAGGAAACTACCTTTAACTGTTTAATCTTTTGTTCTGCAGCCAGAGCATTGGGGGTTAAGCAATGATTTGGATGGATGTCGACCTTGTGACTGTGACCTTGGGGGAGCATTAAACAATAGGTAAGTGGGACTTCACTCAAGCTCCTGTACACAGTCATCCAAGAAAGGCATGGCTTATAGGCAAGGTATGAGGTTCAGTTCACTCCTAAGAATATAGGCAAAATATATTTATCGTTGGTCTAATGCCTAGTCATCACTTCTACCTGGGATTTCAATGTATTGAAAGATTGTTTTTTATTCCAAGAGTTAGCTTTGAAATCTTCTAGTAAATTTGTGTTTCTTGGTTTTTAATGGTGGCGTCACTTATTTTTGTACTTTTTGTACTTTCACTTTATTTTGTACTTTCACTTTTCAGTATTTTTTTAAACCAAGGAAGCTATGTATTTCCATGGTTAAAAAAAAAAAAAACTTCAAAAAATTCAGACAGATATCAAATGAAAAGCAGCTACTTCTTTTCCTGTCTTTTCCCCAAGTCAAGTGCCTAAAAGTGCCTAATAACAGGTGCTGCATCTCTGGAAATTAGTAATAGTATTCAATATACCTGTGAAAAACATTTTTTTCTTTCTTTTTAAATAAAATAAAATGATACAGTAGGTTTTTATTTTTAACCAAACAAATACAAAGAAAAAAGCAACCCATGATTTTCCATTTACCTTTCCTGACTTTTTTGAAAATTAAAGTAATATATATATTATATGCTGAAACTTGCTTCATTCACATGGAGAACTATTTTAATATCAACATGTGTTCATCTACATCTTTTTAATAATTTTTTTCACATTCTACTATGTGAAGTGCCATGATTTATTGGATTATTTAGGTGTTTTTTTGTATTTTAAAATGTTTCAGTGAATATCCATATAGATTTATCTTGATGAATGTTTGTAGATATTTCTAAAGGCTAGGTTCCCAGTGATGGAATGCCTAAGTCAAACAACATGTGCATTTTTAAATTTTAATAAAGCATGTCAGATTGTTCCAAATAGATTGTACCAGTTTTCTTTTCTACCAAGTCCCTGCTATTCCAAAAGCAGTTTGTATCATTAAAGACTTTATTTTATGTCAATCAAAATATTAGAAAATGGACTCCTGTTTTGATTTGTGTAGAGAATCTTTTCATGTTCCAGAACCAGCAGTTGGCATAATGGCTATGTTGCTGGACTCCCATGTAGTCGACCATGGTTTGAGTCCTGGACCCGGTAGCTTAAACTCATGCTGGGCGCATGTGCTTGCGTGCCCAAGATCCTGAGAGGAGAATGGAGGAGAAGGGATTGCGGCATAGCCATTCCCCCGGGGAATGATTTCTCGATTTCTATCTCTCTGTCTCACTCTTTCTGGCGAGTGCATGCACCCTATAGCAAAAACATCTCCAAAAATAAAAAGGAGAGAATCTTTTCATGTTTTTAATTTCTGCTTTTTTTGCAACTTCCATTATATGTAATGAAAATTACACATAATTATTTTTAGTTACTTATATATGCCAGTATTCCTTGAATAGATGAAACACAAAGCTCTACCAAAATATGCATTTAGCAAAGTGTTAAATTCATGGGTACTGAAAAACTACCTTTGAGTCAAAGAAATGTCAATCTCTGTTACTGGATCGAAATCAGAACATCTGGTCCAGATAGTGTAAGTGTCTGCTGAGAGAAGAGACAGATGTTTCCTGTGGTCCTAAATCTTCCCAGAGAGAACACACTGAATTCATTGAGCAAACTTCATGTACTGAAAAATTGTCTCTCTTTCAAGGTTATTTCCCAACACTGTAGTAGTCTGAGGAGGAGTGAGATTTTAGGCATCAAGAACATGTTGTTTTGGCTTTTTTGTTTGGGTTTGTTCTGTTCCAGATCGTGCAGTAGACTCAGTACAGCATGTAGCCTGTGACGCTCCAGTGTGAATTTCTGTTCTTAGAAAACCTCCAGAGGAGAGGAAGCTAGATAATTCTAAAAGCAGGGAGGACAGACAAGCTGCTATCTGCCTATCGAGTCATTTTCTGACTTTCCTTTGTGACCCCCAGAACACGTGTTAATTCCATCAGTAACTGATTCCTCAATTCAAAGCTGTCATCACTCCTAAAATCCGTCTTGATTAGATGAAAGTAGCATATGTAATTCTCCCAAATTGTGTCATAAACTCAGGAATGTCCTTTACCCTTAGTGATTTCTGTTTCTTGCACTCCTTTCCTTTTTTCCTCTGTTCCACACACTTTCTGTCTGTTTCCACATATACATAGCCCCTGGCCTGCTGTCTAGTCACTCTAGCAAAAATTTATAAAAACCACAATGTATTTATCAAGAGAGTTTGTGAAGCAAAAGATTATAAAGCATATAATCAGTGATCTTTCTAGCATGATTGATGAGATACCCTGTCTTTGGAAATCATTGGTGGGAGAAACATAAACTTTATTATTTTATATCTATATAATTTTATTAACTGTTAGAATATGTGTGTACTTACCAGAAAGAGATAGAGACACAAAGAAAGGAAGAAAGCATCCCCCTCAAGGGATCATGGTCATGTCACAATCTCTTCTCCATCCTGTCAAGATTTGGGTCATGCAAGCACACATGGCCAGTGTGTTTTTCAACCCATTGGATGGGATTCAAACTTCGGTCAGCTATGTAGGACTCAGCTCCCTTAACTATTAGGCTGGCCAAACCTGGCAGCTTAAAGGCTTGAAATTCACACCAGGCATGTGTGCATGCTTGCCCAAAATTCCCAAGAGGAGAATAGAGGAGAAGGTATTGCAGCATGGCCCTCAAAAATGCCTTCTAATTCTATGATGATATAGTATTTTATGATCATTTTCAAAGTTGTTTTCCCAACATTCCAACAAATTCCAAGAAGAATTTCTCTATTTGTCCTTTTGGCTGAGTCTCCTGAAGTACTGATTCTACTAAGACAATGTGTGGCATATAGGTGGCACTGGAAAATGCTTGCTGGATGTTTTGTTGCAAATACCCATAAATATGAAAGGTCTTCAAAAAAATTCTTTAAGGGCTGGGTCAGATTCCACATGACCAACCAAGGTCCAAGCCCCAACCCTGTTGGTTTGAAAAATGCAAGAAGTGTACATGTCGAGGATCCTGATGGGTGGAGAATTAGAAAAAGGATTGCAGTGTGACCAGGCCCTGTGTGGGGAATATCTTTCTGTCTCTCTCTCTCTCTCTCTCTCTCTGCCTCTTTCCTGTGCATGCACAGGTCTTCTTACATTTTAAAAACAAGTTTATGAAAAATTCATATCATGAAAAAACAGTGCATGGATTTCAACAATTCTTTGGACCAAAATAAACTTACGTTTCCATTTTCCCACAAACTTCTCTTATATCTTTTACCTTGACAGTATCTCTTTGCTTTGCCTTGAATGCTTAGTAAGTACTGAGTAAATGTTGATTGTGTAAAAGAATTTGAGAAATAAAAGATTTTTAATATGTTAAAAAACTAAATATGTACTTCTTGGGAGAGACGATCTATAAATATAATCTCAAACACTCCTTATTTACTCTGACCAATGCAGAATTAAGTGTAAAAATCGTTCGAAGTGGAAAAAGTTTTAAAATGTTTTTGGATGGGATTCAAACTTCGGTCAGCTATGTAGGACTCAGCTCCCTTAACTATTAGGCTGGCCAAACCTGGCAGCTTAAAGGCTTGAAATTCACACCAGGCATGTGTGCATGCTTGCCCAAAATTCCCAAGAGGAGAATAGAGGAGAAGGTATTGCAGCATGGCCCTCAAAAATGCCTTCTAATTCTATGATGATATAGTATTTTATGATCATTTTCAAAGTTGTTTTCCCAACATTCCAACAAATTCCAAGAAGAATTTCTCTATTTGTCCTTTTGGCTGAGTCTCCTGAAGTACTGATTCTACTAAGACAATGTGTGGCATATAGGTGGCACTGGAAAATGCTTGCTGGATGTTTTGTTGCAAATACCCATAAATATGAAAGGTCTTCAAAAAAATTCTTTAAGGGCTGGGTCAGATTCCACATGACCAACCAAGGTCCAAGCCCCAACCCTGTTGGTTTGAAAAATGCAAGAAGTGTACATGTCGAGGATCCTGATGGGTGGAGAATTAGAAAAAGGATTGCAGTGTGACCAGGCCCTGTGTGGGGAATATCTTTCTGTCTCTCTCTCTCTCTCTCTCTCTCTGCCTCTTTCCTGTGCATGCACAGGTCTTCTTATATTTTAAAAACAAGTTTATGAAAAATTCATATCATGAAAAAACAGTGCATGGATTTCAACAATTCTTTGGACCAAAATAAACTTACGTTTCCATTTTCCCACAAACTTCTCTTATATCTTTTACCTTGACAGTATCTCTTTGCTTTGCCTTGAATGCTTAGTAAGTACTGAGTAAATGTTGATTGTGTAAAAGAATTTGAGAAATAAAAGATTTTTAATATGTTAAAAAACTAAATATGTACTTCTTGGGAGAGACGATCTATAAATATAATCTCAAACACTCCTTATTTACTCTGACCAATGCAGAATTAAGTGTAAAAATCGTTCGAAGTGGAAAAAGTTTTAAAATGTTTTATATAAGGAGCTGAATGAATTTTTGGTAGTACTGTAAAACCTTAGTAGTTCATGTCAGCTATGCTGACAGCTTAAACTTCTGCATAGTTAAAGAAGAAAGACCTAGTTAATATAAATAATGTGACTCCAGGGTAACCAAGTTTTCTCTAGTAAATTACCTGCTTTAATAACAATAAGAATCAGTAGCAAGGGTTGCTAGGTAAATGCTTACTTGTACATGTTTAAAAACATTGAAAATACTAATATATTTACAGCAGCCTTTAAAATTATTTTAGCAATTACATTTAGAGCTTTCAAATCACTGTTCTTGAGCTTTCTGTACTGAAATCCTCGACCTTCCCTTGATGTTTCAATGACACGTTATTTCTGGACCTCTTTCAGCACTTATTTTATTCCACTTTGTCTTACAGTTGTTTGTATTAAAAAGCTCTCTCTGGACAGAAATGTTATCTTACTTGGTTTTGCATTTCCCTTGGCATCCACATTATTCCTCATAGGTGCTCAATAGTGAGGAACTGATCTTGACCATCTCTGCCTGAGTTTCTTCTTGACATTTGTTACCATCATTTCTGTCCTCTCTCTGCATGTTAAAATCCACTCCAAGCTTCAGGTCTACCTCTTTCTTGAAGTCTTCCTCATCTTCTTCAGTCTAGTGACTCATGCCTTCCTCTATACTCATAGTGCTTTGCTTTTAGCTCTGTCTAGGTTCTTATTGTATTTTGATTTGTTGTATTGGTTCATTGTAATTTCCTTAGGGCAGGGACTATTTTTTCCCATTTTTCTTTGTCCATATACTTTAGCCTGAAATAATGGACTTACCAAGACAGTAAAGATTCATTCAGAGAAAGTGGATAATGTACTAAAATGTGAGGGCAGCAACACCAGGAAATGTAATTGCCAGGGTCAATATTTGCTCAATTAATATTTGTTAAAGAGTATGAGTTTAGCTCATCTTAAAGCAAAGGGTGAGTGCCAGAAAGAGAAGCAATTGTTCTCAGAGGTTGGGTTATGGCAGGGGCAGAAGCCAGTCAGGGAAGGTGGCAACTTGATATAGTAAGACAAGAAGAGAGAATTGTGGGGTTTTGTGAAGGGAAGAGTAGTGCTGTGGTGTAGTGTTGGGGCTATGGTAGACAGAATGGACTGGGCCAGGGAGGGAGAAGAGTTTGAGAGGTCAGTTTAGGAAACTGCTTGAGTAACAGGTTTAGGATGACTCCTGCACTTCGATAGTGGCAGTGACAATGAAAGGAAATTACTAAACTGAGAAACATTTGAAATGAGATTTGAATACTGGGGTAATAGAAAAGGAGGTGACGTCGACAGGAATGTTAAAGCTGCTGACAGAAATAGCAGAGCTGAGGGACCAGCCCCATGGCCTACTGCTTAAAGGAACCAGGTTCCATATGGCCAACCATCAGGCTCAAATTGCAGCAATTTGAAAAACATGCCAGGCATGTATATGTGTGCTCCAAATCCTGACAGGATGAAGAAATGGAGAAGGGATTGCCGCAAGCCTGTGGACACAAAGACTTGTGATGGGCAGGGGTGGTGTTAAGGGAATTCCTTGCACATGATCAGCTTCTCCTGGAATTGCTCCTGTTTAGGATGGTGCTGCAGGTGAAGGGCAACATTGGGAGCCTTCCCCGTCTTTATCCTCCCCTCATTCGCTGGTTCTTTCATGTTCACATGTGACGGACCTAGTTATTTTCTTCTTCAGTGGTTCATGTTTTGGACATTTGGTCCCTCGGTAAACAACTGCTAAGAAGGAAAGAGAGATTTTCTTTTGTCTATTTGAGGTAATGTCTAATGCCTAGATTTCTGCAGATGATTTTTGTTGGTGAACTGTGCCAAAAGAGGGCTAGGTCCTAATTGGAACAAGCTTTCCTCTCTTGGGGATTGGCTGCAGGATGTGAAGAATTCCTATTCCTGGGAGGGCAATAACATGACATACAGGAAGAAGACTTTAGCAAACTTCTGAGTGTTAAGCCTCATGTGTTGCAACTTGCCTTTGGCACGTGGTTTAAGATGAACTTTGGCATGAGAAAAATAATGGACTTTGAGAATGGGTTGAAAGGAACAATTCCAAACTGCAGCTGGACTTACCATGAAGCAAAAATGGAAACATGTAATCTGGGCTTTATCTTATATATAAAATTGTGATACCGAGGAAAAAAAGAGACATTGGCTGAGAACAAAATGAATACATTATAGTTCATCTAAAGACCCTCATTACCTAAAACAGTAATGACTAACAAAAAGGTGTTTGTTATTTACATTGAGTCTCCTACATTGTTTTCTGTTTTTTTATTCACGATACCTGTCCTTCATTTCGTTTATTTGTTTCACCAATGTATATTGAGTATACTCGGTGTACAGAGTACTGGCTCAGGTGTGAGTGTGGGAGACTGAGGTAAATATGGACCTAAAGAGGGGGTTAGAAAGATCTGTCAATAATTATGCTACAGGAGACCCAGCCATGGTGCCATGCACTGCTAAAGCTGTGCTCCACAGGCCAGGGCCACGGAGGAGGCTGACAATTCCCAGCCTAACCTAAAGGCCAGGCACTGTAGCAAACACCTGTAATTCCAGTGACTTAGGGAGGCTAAGGCAGGAGGATCACAAACTCAGGGCTGCCCTGGACAACATAGTGAGGCCCTGTCTAAAAAAAAAAGCTGGTGAGGCCAGTAGGTGGTGTAATGATTAAGGCACTGGATGCCCATATGGCCAACTGCTGTTCGAGTCCTGGGTCTGACAGTTTAAGACTCATGCTGGGTGCTTGTGTGGACATGCTCAAAATCCCAGAAGCAGAATAGAGGTGAAGGGATCATAGCATGACCATCCCCCACTGGGATGATTTCTCACTTTCCTTCCCTCTGCCTGTCTCTGTCTCTCTCTCCCTCTCTCCCCAGTGAATACATGCATGCTATGCAAAAATATTTAAAAAGAAGAAAGAAATATTTTTAAAAAGCTGGGCACGGTAGCTTACCTGCTCCCACTGGTAAGCTGAGGCAGGAAGGTAGAGTAAGACCCTGTCACCAAAAAAAAAAAAAAAAAAAGCTTGACAAGGGAGGAAATGCTTAAGTGTTTTAGATATTGATACAATACAGATAAGGAACAGTAAGGAACAATTGAGGCCTTAAAGGGGCAAACAAGACTGTGAGAGGAATGGAAGTTCAGCTCAGCTTGAAAATTAAGTAGGATGTGACATCCCAGTGCATCAACTTTGATGAACACCTACTACGTGACAAGCTTTGGGGGACTTCACAAAGTCTGTGGAAAAGATGGAACTAAAGTATGGGTTTATTTTGGAGAAGAAAAAAAAATACTTGAAATCATGCACTATGATTTTTTCATAATACACATGCTCCATGAATTTTTTAAAAATTTTTGCTATAGGGCACATATGCTTGTTGGAAGGAGAGACACAACGAGAGAGATAGAGAGAAAGTGAGAAAGCATCCCTCAGGGATGCCACACCACAATCCCTTCTTCATCCTTCCTTTCAGGATCTTAGGGACACATGTATATATGCCTGGCATGCTTCTCAAGCCACCAGGTCCCAGGTTCCAGCCCCGCAGTAGGCCACGTGGGAGCTGGCTCCTGAAGCGCCATGCCACCAGCTGGCCCCAGTGAACATTTTGAAGATCCTTTGTACACAAGTAAAAGACATTGTTCCCACCCAAGGAGGTGGTGGCATAAGGAAGTAGTAGTTTATTTTATGGAATAGAGACTGTTAGTCAGTAAATAGTACAGCAGAGGTCATCCAGGAACTGAGTCTTGAAAAAATAGACAAACTTTTGCCAGGAGAGATAAAGGATAAGGACATTCCAGCTTACAGGAGTGACATAAACAAAGGGAAGGAGTTAAGAATCATCTGGTGCATTTGAGAAATTAGAAGTAGTTGGGTATGGTTGGAGAGGTGTAAGGAGAGGGATGAGGTGGGGGAGATGGAGAAGGGCCAGTTGCAGAAGGCTTGATGCACCTCCCCAGGGCCATTGTGCCAGGAAGTGCTATGGTTGAAGCATCTCAGAAAAGTCCCTTGGGCAGCTATGTGAAGGTCTTAGTTTGGGTCGGGCAATTCCAAGTCTGGCAGTAAGGGTACCGTTGGAAGACTGCTGCTGCCTCACCATGCATAGTCAGTGAGAAGGGGGAAGAGATACACAAGCTGCAAAGAGGTAAAGTCACAGGATTGGTTCTTGGTTGAGTGTGAAGAAAGAATCTAGAGAATAACTTCTAAATGTTGGACTCGGTTGACTCAGTAGGTGGTAGTGCCTTTACCCTAATAGAGAACACGAGAGGAGTGAGTGCTGCCACTTTGGATCCGTTAGTTTGGAGTGCCTCTGGGATAACCAAGTAAGAATGTCCTTCAGGCAGTTGGATATTTGTGTCTGAGGCCCAGGAAAGGGATTTACAGTAAGATACATGATACCTAAGCAAGAAAGTTTGTGATACCTACAGAAAGCCTTAATATAGTGTAGATGGAGCATCATTGAAGAGGTTTCTGTGTTATGCTTTGGAGTTTAGGATTAATTCATAGACACTACCTTTTTCCACATATTTACTTTCCAAAGGAAATAGAAAATTCTGCATAAATATTTAATCCCATTTCTTTATTTTTAAAAGTAAGACAGCATCTCACTGTTGTGATCTTCCCATCTCTAGAGGAACTATAAGCAGACACCACCATGCCCAGCTTTTTATCAGATAAGGTCTCACTATATTGTTGAGGTCAGCCTCGTCCTCATGATCCTTCCTCAGCTTTCCAGGTTGCTGGGATTACATGCACATGCTATTGTGCCTAGCCTTTAGGTTGGACTGGGACTAGAACCCAGGCCTCCAGCATAGTTCCAGTCTGAGGAGAAAGCATCTTCGTAGCATGCATAATGTTTAATGGTGAATAGGAACTGCTTACAGTGAGTTATCTTAGGTAGCTGCTGAATGGCACTAACCTGGCTCCTCTTTCCTTCCAGCTGTTCTGCAGAATCAGGCCAGTGCTCCTGCCGGCCTCACATGATCGGACGTCAGTGCAATGAAGTGGAGTCTGGTTACTACTTCACCACCTTGGACCACTACACCTATGAGGCAGAGGAAGCCAACTTGGGGCCTGTAAGTAGGGGTATGCTTGGCACATGGGGAAAGCAGCGTATTAGGAGCAGTAATGACATAGATATACTTTTTTTAAGAAGCATTTTTGTAGTTTTGTCCATCAAAAAATGGATCAGGACCATACCTTCTGGAGAATAGTTATATGTAAAGCTATGTAAATCTATAACTCACAGACTTTGGAGCATTCACTAATGAGGCATTTGGTTGGTTTAAGAACTTTATCTCTACAAGAAAAAGGCTTGTTCTCTCTACTGTGCTCTAAAGTTATTGTTGAACTAACATCATATTCAGGCTTGTTTCACTTATCATCCCCAAATTTAATGACTTAAAATGTGTGTCAGGCAACTGAGCTGGTATGGCTGAAACAGCTAGAGACTGCTGGGCCTCTTCATGTGACCTCTCTGATCTGCTCTTTTTTCTTCTGTTTGTTTGTTTATTTCCTGAGAGAGAGACAGAGACAGGTACCCTCAACAGGGTTTTCATGCTGTGATCCTCTCCCCAGCCCTGCACCCAGTCAGGATCAAGGGTGTACCCATGTGTGAGCCTAGCAAGTTGAAGTAGACCTAGGATGCAAACTCAGAGCCTTCCCACATGGTTTCCAGCATTGCACAGCAGTGTCCCTGCACCACCACTGCTGGGCTGCTAAGCAGCTCTCTTGAGCTTCTTCGTACTATGGTGGATAAGGATACTGAGACTTCCTGTAAGACTTCTGGATTCTAGGAAGGAGGAAACAGAAGGTGCCAGGTTTCTTAAAGCCTGGGCCCAGGAGTCCCAGCATGTCATTTCCTCATATTCTTTTGGTTATAAGTTGCAAAGCCAGCCCAGATTCATGGGGAGGATAACATAGGTTGCACTTCCTGGTGGGTAAAACCACATACACATACATACAGAGAATGAAGGACTTGACGCTCATTGTAGATGACCAACCACAGGTATTATATAACGCTGTGAACAGTTCTTCAGAATTAACTCATCAACAGTGAGCATTCATTAGTGTGCCAAGTTTCTTCGCTTGTACCTGAAGCCTGAAACTAATGCCAGTAAGTGGACAGTCAAGCCTAGTCCACTAGCTACCAGATGACCTTGTGGAGAATCTCAGAAATGTCATCACTCCTAGGCTTGCTTATAATAGCACTTGGAATGTTCTCTTTCCTTCCTTCATGCTTATTCCCTTTTTCATATCATAAAAAGTATATCCCAAGACTTTGAGTCCCATCTTCAACGTCCCATCTCCAAAGTACTCCAACCACAAAATGAACAAGAAACCAATTTCTTGTTTAGGTAACAAAAACTTTTTATAATCTACTAAGGGATATGTGACTATTAAAAATAGATATAAGACAGCCACTTTGGGTGTTTGACTCTTTGGGTGACTTTGGATTTCTTTGTGTGGCATCAGGGCGTTAGCATAGTGGAACGGCAGTATATCCAGGACCGGACTCCTTCCTGGACTGGAGCCGGCTTTGTCCGAGTGCCTGAAGGGGCTTATTTGGAATTTTTCATTGACAACATCCCATATTCCATGGAATATGACATCCTGATTCGCTATGAGCCACAGGTAAGAAAACCCCTTGAGAATCGGGCTGAGGGATGGAAGAAAAAGACAATAACATATAACAGACACAGAAGTATAAAATTCTGGGTTAAGAATGATGTACTATCTTTGCCTGGACTGATATGCTGTGTATTTACGCTGGGAAATTCCTTTTATATGCTGCAAAGATGTGCAGTGATGAAATGTAGATTAAACAAGAAGGGGGGAAAAAAGAAAAAAGGAAACCCCTCAGTGGATGGGTGAGGGAGGGGAGAGTGTTGGTCGTGAAGTAGTGCTTCTGATGGGTTCTGCCCATGATTGTGAAATTTGGAGGTTGTGGCAGAGCAGATCAGCCTCTACCTGACCTTAGCCTTCTCCATGGAAGTTACGAAGTACATTTTTCTTGAATCCAATTCTTACTTATTTTTTAATTGCTAGAGTATGAATGTACTCACCAGAGAGAGACAGAGAGATAAGGAGAAGGCACCCATCAGTGGGGCATGGTCCCATTGCAGTCCTTCTGTTCCATTTCTCCATCCCGTTGGGATTTGGAGGATGCACACACAATGCACCCAGCATGTTTTTCATATGATTAGAACCACAGTCAGTCATGTGGTATCTGGTGCCCTTAACCACTAGACTATAGGGTTTGTTCTTGAATCAGATTTCTCAAATGTTTACTGATCTCTTGTTAGGCCCTTAACCTGACAAAGTTGAGATGATGATGACAAGGTATCTGATCCTCTCGTCCCCCCATGGCCTGGCTGCCCAGTGGTAGACACATCCCCCTAATGGTAATGACTGGCCAAAGATAGAATGACAGGCCAAAGATAGTATGACAGTAGAGCTACACACAGGGCTGGAAGACAAGGAGGTTCACACTAGCCAGGCCGAGCCAGGGGCTACCAAAAAGTTACACAGAGACTTGGATCTAGGCTTTAAAGCATGGGTGGAAGTTTAATAAACTGACATGAAAGGAAATGAGGAAGAACCTGAGCAGAGACAAGGAGAAAGTGAGAATTGTTCTTCATAGTGGGTAAGGGGTACAGTTGAAGATGCGGTTTGCAGAAATCCCAGGTTCTCTAAAGGAACTTGGACCCTATATTCACAGGCAGCTGTTGAAGGATTTTGAGCAGAGGATTGCCATTATCTGAGCTGCATTAAAGTGCAGCTGTATGCAGCAGTGACCGAAAGGGACATTGGGTAGAGGCAGGGAGAACAGTTAGGAGGTGACTAGTGTCCAGGCAAGAAGGATTAGGTCTGGAACTGGGGCAGTAGTTGAGGAAATGGTAATAATGGAAGAGAAAAGCAGCTGTGTGTTTTCCTTGGCAAGTAATTGATCAGCAAAGTCTTCATAAACAGGCAGACAGCAACGACTAATGCAGAAGGTCCTTTCAATTACTTCTTATTCTAGCTACCCGACCACTGGGAAAAAGTCGTCATTACAGTGCAGCGGCCCGGAAAGATTCCAACCAGTAGCCGATGTGGTAACACAGTTCCTGATGATGACAACCAGGTGGTGTCGTTATCACCAGGCTCAAGGTCAGTGTGACAGTGGCCTCCAGCTCAGCAGAACTAAAATGCAAATTAATTATTTCTACTCTCTTGTAAGTCATTGAGTGACCATTTCAGAGCCACACATTGATGATCAACTTTCATCCTTTTCATTATTTCCAGAGTTTTTCATTTTTATTTTTGGATGTTTATAAAGTTTGACTTCCATTGGTGTTTTTCTCTCTTTTTTGGGAACAGATACGTCGTCCTCCCTCGTCCAGTATGCTTTGAGAAGGGAATGAACTACACGGTGAGGTTGGACCTGCCGCAGTATACCTCCTTGGATAGCGATGTGGACAGCCCCTACACACTTATTGACTCAGTAAGTTCAAGGTCACTGCCGACAGCACAGGAAAAAGCATGGGCAGGAAGTGGTGTCTTCCCTCGGGTGTCTTACTGAAGGGGAACCAAGCAGTTAAGTACAATCAATTCTATCTTGCCTCTGATGTTACTTTTACTTATAAAACTCTACCCCATGGAAGGATTTTATTCAAGCTGCCTCCATCTGAAAACATGAAATGCCTTAAAAACATACAATCTTTCAAAAACTATCAAGCTATGCAAAGTATTGCTAAATTTTTCCTGGTAGAGTAGTTAAGAATGAGAAGGTTTTCACTTTATTTAATGGGTCTTATTTTATCTCTTCAAGAGTCAGTGGAGCATCTGAGGTTTTAGTGTGAGGTCGTTTTTTAATTGCTGATATGGGGTACAACCTTAGGAAACTTTGCTGTTCTTGTCACCCCACAGCTTGTTCTCATGCCGTACTGTAAGTCACTGGACATCTTCACCGTGGGAGGTTCAGGAGATGGTGTGGTCACCAACAGTGCCTGGGAAATGTTTCAGAGATACCGATGTCTGGAGAACAGCAGAAGTGTTGTGAAGACACCAATGACAGATGTCTGCAGAAACATAATCTTCAGCATCTCTGCCCTGTTACACCAGACCGGCCTTGGTAGGTATGGCCTAGAAGCCACCATGGCTACTTCACCTCTCCAGGAGACTTGGGACACGAGGTGCACTGGAGTGAGTGCCCTATAGTTCTATGTTACCAGTTAGCGTAAAGGAAAAAGTGTCTTCTAGGCTAGCTCGTGGTGTAGTGGTTAAGGTGGCTGGATTCCACATGGCCAGCTACACGGTACAAGTCCCAGATTGGCAACTTGAAAAACATGCTGGGTGCATATGCATGTGTGTCCAAAATCCCAAAAGGAGGTAGAATTGGAGAAGGAAATACAATTTGACCATGCCACATGGGGGATGCTTCCTCACTGTCCCTCTCTGGTGAGTACCTGAGCCCTCTGGCAAAAATCTAAACAACAAAAAGGAAATAATCTCTCAATTATGGTTTGACTTTGTTTTTTCAAAGATAGAGCACCATGGAAGATGGAATTGATATTCTCGAAATATACAAATAACAGGTGACTAAGGAGAAGTTCTTGAGGAGATAACATTTTCATAGGCAGGGTAGGGAGCTGGGATGGAATTAGAGGAGCATCAACTAATTGAAATTTATGTTTTTCTCTTTGAAAGGTCAGACCAGCCCTCAAAGGTCATAAGCTTTAGGCTAATATCCTGTGATATTTGAGCTTTGAAGGCAAGGGGAGAGGACCTTAATGACTCCCTGCCTAGAAAAACTGCTTTGATCTGCCAAGTCTGTCCCCTGCTTTTTCCCTCCTCCTCATCATAGGGGCGATATTGATTTAAACCACCATTCTTAATAAGCCAAAGTAGTAAAGGAGAAAGGATCTGGGAGAACGCAAGGAAAGGAGGTAGGCCAAGGCAGAGATGTGGGATGTGCTGAGTCATGGGTTCTCGCCTCTTTTTACCCTGTAGCTTGTGAATGTGACCCGCAGGGCTCATTAAGTTCTGTGTGTGACCCCAATGGAGGCCAGTGCCAGTGCCGGCCAAACGTGGTTGGAAGAACCTGCGACAGATGTGCGCCTGGCACCTTTGGCTTTGGCCCCAGCGGATGCAAAGGTAGGTGCATCAGAAACGCTGTCCCCTGCTTATGTAGAGTAACTGAGCAATGCCAGTATCCATAGTTTCTTAGGAGCTTCACTCTGGAAGTTGGAGTCCAAGAGTATTCTGAACTGGGAACAGGGAGGCTTATAAAAGGGATGTGTCCTTATTTATTAGGTTTCTAAGGCAATTCCTTGCTTGCATATTTCTTCAGCCTGTGATTGCCACCTGCAAGGATCTGTCAGTGCCTTCTGTGATCCTGTCACTGGCCAGTGCCACTGCTTCCATGGAGTGTACGGTCGGCAGTGTGACCGGTGTCTACCTGGGTACTGGGGCTTTCCGAGTTGCCAGCCCTGCCAGTGCAATGGCCATGCTGACGACTGTGACTCAGTGACCGGGGAGTGCTTGAGCTGCCAGGACTTCACGACGGGGCATAACTGCGAAAGGTACACGACTCTGCCTCTTTAGATAGTCTTTAGTTGAGCAAATAGTGTCTTATACAAACCATAGCATCCCTCCAGGCAGCTCATTCATTTCTGTTTTCTAGGAACTCATTCATTTATCCATTATATACTTGGTTGATACCTTCTATGTCCCAGGTTCTTTCTGGTACTAGAAATACAGCAGAGAACAAAATAGACCTGACTCTGTCTTCTTGGAGAGAGCAGTTCCCCATAGGTTTGTGGAGAAACCATCTCTCTGTCTCAGCAGATCCTTGCCTAGGGCCCCAGTTGTGAAATGGTAATGCCTCATTTAGGTCAAAGTAGAAACCAAATCCAAATGACATTCAGCATTTTAAATGGCTTTGTTTTAATTTTTATGCAAGTACGGTTTCCAAGAGATTATATAAAATGTGCGTAAATAGATGTTTCCAGTTAGCACATGTCAATTGAGTAATTATTATGGATGCAAAGCACTGTTCTAGAAGTATGATAATAGGACGTAGACTGTGCCTCCGGTAATATTGTCTAGCTCAGTACATAAAGAACAGTTCATATGAAAAAGTGACATGACTTACACTGTTCATTACTTAATGAGTAATGTAGACATATTTTTAGAACACACTTTTTCTCTTGAGAGATTTTTGGTGTACGGTGCCCACTTTTTTTTTTTTTTTTGAGAGAGATTTTTGCTATATGGTGTGTGCACTCACCAGAGAGACAGAAAGCAAGAGATCACCCGCCGGGGATAATGACCATACCACAATCTCTTCTCCAGTCACCTCTTGGGATTTGGGACATACATGCACACGCGCCTGGAGTGAGTTTTAAGCCACTGGATCCTAGGACTCAAACCATGGTCGACCACGTGGGAGTCCAGTGCTGTAACCATTATGCCATCTGCTGGTCCCAGAGCCCACTTCTTTTTTAATGGCCAGAGGGCATGTGTGCTCACCAGAAACAGACAAAGAGATGGAGAGAGAGAAAGCATCTTTCAAGAGGACGTGGTCACTTCACAATCCCTTCTCTTCCATTTCTCCATCCTGTCAAGGTTTTGCACACACACATGCCCAGGATGTTTTTAAGCCACTGAGGCCAGGATTCAAACTAAATTTGGCCATGTGTTCTGGTTCTCT
Organism: Tupaia belangeri chinensis; assembly: GCF_000334495.1. Lineage (NCBI taxonomy): Eukaryota > Metazoa > Chordata > Mammalia > Scandentia > Tupaiidae > Tupaia > Tupaia belangeri. Next base: position 2,048,689 of record NW_006198219.1, read on the forward strand.
TAATCCATGGTCTATAGGACAGCCCTAGTACTCACCTTTTCAGAGTGATAGTCTCTATCTTTTTACATCAATAAATTTTCTCTCTTCTAACATCTATTTATTCCGTGTAGGATTTTGCTTTTTTAAAAAATCACTTGTGAAATATTTCAGCGTGTGCTGGAGTCAGTGTCAGAGTTGCTCATCAGATAAAAGAAATTATTAGTGAAAACTGAGTATGTGATTAACTTGTGGCGTGAAAATGCGCGTGGGAATACACAGTGGCTTGAACGCTAGAGTGATACTCAGAAATGTGGAGATTCCTTTAAATAAGTTATTTAAACTAAGTTAATAAGACTACTCCTTTAAATAAGTTATTTCTTCCAACCACAAGAAGCAAGGATGCAATTATACAAGAGTGGAAGAGGACATTAATATTGGAGTCATCTTTTGTTTTCTGCTGTGTTTTTATTTTTCTTTCAAAGGGAGATGGAGAATGGGAAAAAGTCAAACTAACAAGAAGAGAGTGGAATAGGAGGCAGCCAAGGTGGCTATCCACAATGCCAGTTTGTAATCAGATGCACCATGGAATGTATTGAAAAGACCATCCTGCAAAGTAGCTCAGTTGATATTTGCAGCGCCACTGGCTTTGGATTTTATTTGTCGAGTTTTGATTTCCTACCGGAGAAAGGGAAACAGTTCGGGAAAAGAAAATGTTTTAGCCCTGGGTTTGGATGGCAACATTTTATAATTATAATATTTATAATTATGCTGTGTAGTTTGAGCCAATTTCTCATTCTTCTCTTCCTCATTCCAAGACGATCAGTGTTTCAATCCTGTGAATTTCGAAAGGAACTCTATGCTCAGGCTGTTCCTGAGTGGGGGAGCACAGGGAGAGTCAGGAAGTAAACACTCCCTTTATACCATGATGTGTTTGGATTTATTACTATAGGTTTATCCAGCACGTAATTAGGAAATATACTCTGGTATTATGTCTGTGTTTAGTTTAGTAGATGATTAATTTCCTCTATAATTAATAGAAAAAACTATTAATTAATAGTTTTCCTCTTTTGTTTCTCTATCCTTTCCTTCATTAAAACAAAACAAGAAGAAGTAAACTCTGCTTCCAAAACACATGAAAAACAAAAGGAATTGGCAATCTGTAGTCCTGAGTCCCTGACCTAGTTCTGCTTCTCACTTGCTTTATAACCTGGGATGAGTTCAGGTACCCAACTTTCTGAAAAAGGATCACTAGGTTGGACTGATGTTCTTCAAAGTTTCTTCCAGCTGTTATGCTATAGGAAAAATGTTAAAGTAGCCTAATTACTATTCATCTTAAGAAGAGCAGCATGGGACCAGCAGTTCGCATAATGGCTATGTCGCTGGACTCCTATGTAGTCGACCGCGGTTGGATTCCTGGACCTGGTGGCTTAAACTCAATGCCGGGTACATGTGCGTGCGTGCCCAGGATCCTGAGAGGAGAATGGAGGAGGAGAAGGGATTGTGGCGTGGCCATCCTCCCTGGGGGCTGATTTCTCGCTTTCTATCTCTCTGTCTCTCTCTGTCTCTCTGGTGAGTGCACACACCCTGTAGTGGAAAAACCTCACAAAAAAAAAAAAAAAAAAAAAAAAAAAAAAA
>NW_006198219.1:2050990-2076828 GCF_000334495.1 Tupaia belangeri chinensis
GGGAACCATTTTTTTTTTTTTTTTTCCTTTCTTTTTCTTTTTTTTTTCTTTTTCTTTCTATCTCTCTCTTACACACAAATGCATGTTACCTGTAAAAAAAAAAAAAAAAAAAAAAGAACGAAAAAAAGAAAAAGAAGAGCATGACTAATAAAAGAATTCCTTGTAAAAAGTCAAGAGGCCAAATTAAAATCCTGACCTATTATTTAACCTCCATGGTTTTCCTTAGCCCTAAAGGAGAGGGAATTGGATCAGTTGGATTTGGGGGTTAACAAATAAGATCCCTCGTCCCTGCCTGAACCTGGAACCATTTAAAAGATAGACACCACAGTCAGACAGCTGGAGAGCAGCCATACTGGCTTCATTACTAGTGAGAGTTGGACATGGCTTTAGCCTTGTGGCCACCGTGAACTTGCTAAAACATCGCCCCTGCTTGGCACAGACAGAGGCAGACAAACTACAAGCCACTCCCACAAGGACAGACCAGACTGCTCAGAGCAGGCAGGCAGCTGATGGGTCAATACAGTGCACAGGGGAGATGTAGCTGCTCCTCTGGAGAGCAGTGAGTGAGAGGCCCATTGAGGCCAGGAGTGTCACCCTGATGCTTTGGTCTTGCAAGTGTGATCCCCAGATGAGCAGCAGCAGCAGCAGCCAACAGCATTACTTGAGAAATACTGAATCAGAAACTCTGGGGAGAGGAGCCCATCAGTGTGTTTTAACAAGCCCTCCATCCTATTGTTCCTGGAGCCAAAGTTTGAGAACCACCACTCCCGTGGATAGTCTTCCCCATGGAAACAAGTGCAGTGGGGAAGAATGCTCCCAAACAGATCACAGTGGCTAAGACTTGGAATATAATCCTTAAAGCTATGGCTCATGGCTCTCTTTCTTCTGCAACTGATGCAGGTGCTTGGCTGGTTACTATGGTGACCCCATCATTGGGTCAGGAGATCACTGTCGCCCTTGCCCTTGCCCAGATGGTCCCCATAGCGGACGCCAGTTTGCCAGAAGCTGTTATCAAGATCCTGTTACTTTACAGCTTGCCTGTGTCTGTGATACTGGATACATTGGTAAGTCACGTGCAGACCTTGGGAGGCAAGAGAGGAAGAAAAGATGGGTCTTTATGAGTTGGTTGTTATGAGGAAAAAAAATGAAAGGCCAATTAAGTTCATTTTTAGGAGCAGAAAAGATGTTCTCTTCCCATTAGGCATATGGGATAGAATCAATTCTTGAGACTCTGTGGTGACAGTGTTCTACTAGCCGGATAGCAAGCTGATTTGCACCTCTAAACAGGGCCAGCAGCAGTGGCACATTGGCAGGGCAACAGTTCCTGACACTGGAACTCCATGGGAAGGTCCCAGGTTTGCATCCAGTGGTCTTCTGGGCACACTAAGCCATGTGCACATGCTCCTGCCATCCAGGCTGGCTGAGGCTGGTGGTAAATCATGGCAAGAGACCCTGTGGGAGGTGCCTGTCTCTGTCTATCTCCCTCTCCTCCCCTCTACTCCCTCACAGAAGAAAAGCGTCTTCTTTTTTTTTTAAAAAAAAAAGGTGTAAACAAAGCCCTTTGTCATTAAACAGTAGAAAGGCTAGTTTATATTTTACTTTTCCCGCCCCTCATTCAGTTACCAGCAGACACTTCTGAAAGCAGTGACATGCTAAATGGGTGGGTGGAAGAAAATATCCAGGGACTCACCAAACAGCCGAGCTGGTCAGCACTGAATATATTCTTCACTGTTTATTATACTCAGTTTTTCTGTCCAGACTCATGGAATTTAGCTGGTTATGAAAATGAATGCCCTCTTATTTCCTCCTTGAAGCCACCGTTTCAAATGCTGGTTATGCTTCTGCTTAGCTCAGTGAACTCGTTCACACGTAATTGTGATATTACTTGGGGAAATGGGTCATCATTAAGGGTCTCATTTTTCAGGTGGCTTAGGAAGAAGCAGCGATGTTTCCATTTATATAAGCCTTGGATTCTGACTTTAACATCAGCTCACACTTTCCAATATTGGATTGTTTGGCTCCCATGTTCCACCTCCATGTAGTTAGAAGCTAAAGCCCCGTGTGCTAGAATGCTTACCAGATCTGCCCGAGCCCTGCTGCAGCACAGTGGTAGCAACTCCTTATAGCTAAACGTGTGGTCTTCACCCTTAAGATGTGATCCTCCAGCCCGGTAAATAGTGCAGTGAAGACACAGCTGTCTCAGTGTGCTTGAGGCAGGACTATCGGTGGACTGGGGAGCTTTGGAGTCCACCAGCTGAAAGTCCTGTGCTTGGTTTCATTGGACAATAGGCTCCCGATGTGATGACTGTGCCTCCGGGTTCTTTGGCAATCCCTTGGACATTGGAGGGTCATGTCAGCCTTGCCAGTGTCACCACAACATTGACACAACAGACCCCGAAGCTTGTGACAAGGAGACCGGGAGATGCCTCAAGTGCCTGTACCACACGGAAGGGGACCATTGCCAGCAGTGCCGATTCGGGTACTATGGGGACGCCCTCCAGCAGGACTGCAGAAGTAAGATGCCTCACCTGGCCTGCCCGTTAGCATGTTTCTCCTCCCCTTCTTCCTCCTCCACTGGAGTATTTTATTATTAATGTATTTATTTCACTTGGGAAGACACTTGTTCAGAGAGGTAAAATTTCACTTTCAACCAGATGAAGATGAGATTGAATGTTTCCTTTCTTCCTATTCTCATTTTCTGGTTAGCACTAAACTCTCGAGATATGGCTCAGTGCCTGGAGATAGATCCATGAGAAATGCCATCCCGTAGGGTGTTTTGATGTTGCGTTCTGCCCACGAACTTGCTGATTGGAGGGCAGAGAGATCCTAAATGCCACTCTGGTCCTACCTTTTTCATGCCCTTGATGGAGTACAGCCTTCCAGCCTAAGGAAGACAAAGAAATGACATCTCTCAAATCTTTTCCAGACTTCTTTATTGCTTTCTTATCAGGGGATCAGCCAGCAGTTCCTTCTGCTGCTGCTACAAAGCCCCCAGGCCCCTGCCTTTGTTTATACAAACACTTGTGGAATGCTGGGGACCTAGGGGACTGGATTCCTTAAAGCCAGCACTAGCTTAAAGGCCCCTACCAGCTACATTTGACACATTCATTATTGTTCTCTGCCAAGAGTTTGAAATTACTAGATGGCTTAACTCCCACTGGCATTTTAAAATTTTCAGTTGAATCTTCAATGTTAAAATGATTCACTAGCATCTTGTTGAATCTGTATTTAAAAAGTGCTTCTAGGCAAAATGTACCATTGTCCATATCTGCCTGGAACATGTCAGAATTGTGTAGAACTTCCAAAGAATGGTCATTTTAGAGTTTTTAAAGTCACTTCCATTCATTTCTCTTCTTCCTTGCATTTCAAGGTCAAAATCTGGAGAGGGAAAATCTGAGCTGTTTGGATGTATCTAACTTCAGCTTGTGTGTACATCGGCGAATATGACACTAAGTCCATTCACGGTGTTCTTTTTCAGAGTGTGTCTGCAATTACCTGGGCACCGTGCAGGAGCACTGTAACGGCTCCGACTGCCAGTGTGACAAGGCCACTGGTCAGTGCTTGTGTCTTCCCAATGTGGTTGGACAGAACTGTGACCGCTGCGCACCCAATACCTGGCAGCTGGCCAGTGGGACCGGGTGTGACCCATGCAACTGCAACTCCGCTCACTCCTTTGGGCCATCTTGTAATGAGGTGAGGAGCTCTGGCCACCTGGCATAAGGAGACATGCATTTATGAGCCCAAGTGTCAGCCAGCCCATTCAGTGGCTTCGCCCCAGTTAGAGAAAGCCTCTGCTCATGTTGCAACCTTGTACCAGGACACACAGCTTGGCATGCACAGCATGGGCTGCCCATTGGCCCTCCCCTGTCCTATGTGGCTGGGACAGCATAACCATGCAGAGTCACTATCTGACACACCCTAGTACTGTGGTCTAGAGCCCCTGCTTTGGGTGCAGACCCACAAGAGAACAGAGAGGGGTGTGTTCTTTGTCTTTAGTTCTTGGCTGCTGAATGAGGCTGTTTTCTTAGCTGCTCGGCTTGACAGGAACCAAATAATAACTATACCCAGAGTTGTAAAAAGTGCCTTTGTTTCTTGTCACCTGCTAAAATGACATACTCCCTAAGTCAGGTGAGTCAAAGATTGCCCAGAATTGTTACTGGTCTATGGGATAAATGTGACCGAACTTGTAAGTAAAGTTTAACATGCCATCAATCTTTCTAAGCCAGTGGCAGAGAGCAGTTAGGAGATGCGGCCTGGGGCTCTTGGCACGTAAGAGCAGAGTCCCTTTTCCTGGTCAGCAGGTCAGTGTGTGGAAGGAATCTTAGACAGATAGTTCAATTCTACTTCTTTTAACTGCCAGCTAGGGGGGAAAAATGACATCTGGCTTCTGCCCTGACACCCACTTGACCCAGGTCTGTGTTCTGGCTGCAGTTCACAGGCCAGTGCCAGTGCATGCCTGGGTTTGGAGGCCGCACTTGCAGCGAGTGCCAGGAGCTCTTCTGGGGAGACCCCGACGTGGAGTGCCGAGGTGAGGTGCGGGCCTTCTTGTGTGGGCATTCGATCAGAGCAGAAGGAACACAGAGCTTCAAAGGCTGTCAATTCTAAAGCACAGTACAAACTAATTTGTCTATATAGAATCAGTTTCACTATAAAAGAAATTCAAGCTCATTTTTTTTTTTTTTAAACCTGACACATCTAGCTTATAGGTAAGTGCAGGTTATAAAAAGTGAATGTGCTTACTCCTACGGCCACACACCCAGGGACATTTTTTGTTTGTCTCTGTAACCATCCACACACACACACACACACACACACACATGACAAGTACTCTGAGTTGCTTTATTTGTTTACTGTGGAGAATTTTTTTTTGCTATAGGACATATGCACTCCCCAGAGAGACAGACAAACAGCAAGAAATCATCTGCCACAAGGGATGGCCACACTGCAGTTCAAAATCTCCTCTTGGGATTTGGGGCATGCACACACACATGCCCAGTGTGTGTTTTAAGCCTCCAGCTCTAGGACTTGAACCTGGACCACATGGTCAACCTTATAAGAGTCTAGCGATGTAACAATTACGCCACCTGCTGGTCCCCTGAATTTCTTTTTTTTTTAAACATTTTTATCCAAAATGAACCATATATTTATGCAAATTGATTTCCCCCCTTTGAATGATATCTTTGTGGCCAGCTTCCTTGACAGCATGTGCACAGATAAGTTAAGTGGCTTTGATTCCAGTGGATCCAGTGGACTCTGCGACAGTTACAGCTCTCGGTGATAGGCATTAATACTACATCCCAACCAATGAGAACCGGAGAGCAATGGCGTAGAGCATTCACACACAACAAAAGGAATATATGGTGGGAACTTCGCGTTTTTCAAATGTGAATAAAACTCAGATTCCCACTTTGGCTTACAATTTTAAAGAGAAAAAAATAGGACAGTGGAGAAAACTTGAAATTTTCTTAAGAACAAAAACTTATTAACATCATGTGAATCATGATTGCTTAATTCTTAGCTGTGGCTTTTTTTTTTTTTTGACCTAACAAGTTATTTTTCAGAACTTAAGAGCATTTATAGGAAAGCTTTAATAGGCTGTTTCAACTTCCTCTTAGTCTTTCTTTCCTACTTGATTTTCTTCCCTGTGTTTCTAATTTATAACTGTGGATAAATATGTTCTGTAGGTTCTTATGTGCCTTTTGGTATAATTTCCTTGTCGCGCATTTGAAATTATTATATGTCCCTGTTGGATTCTAAATTTTAAAATGACCTTTTCTTTTGGTACAACTACAGTAAGAAATAATACAGATATTACAACTCATTCATCTGTCTCCTATAAAAAGTTAGAAACCTAGAAACTATGTATTCCTTCAGAGTATAAACCCATCTGTTCCTTATCAGCAAAAAACTTGAAATAGTGGACAAGACTAGAAGAACAAATTGCATATCATTTTTTTAAAAAAATTGATGCTTGGCCAAAAGGGTTTGAACTGACATCTTTATTTATTTATTTATTTATTTTGAGAGGTTTATGCTATAGGGCACATGCACTCATCAGAAAGACAGAGAGACAGAAAGTGAGAAATCACCCCGTAGGGCCCAGAGAAGATGGCCATACCGCAATCCCTTCTCTATTCTCCTCTCAGGATCTTGGGCACTCACGTGCATGTGCCCGGTATGAATTTAAGCCGCCGGGTCCAGGACTCGAACAGTGATCGACTACATGGGAGTCCAGCAACATAGCCATTACGCCAACTACTAGTCCCAGAACCAACATCTTGATTAAATATAGGTTTGTTTCACAGAGGGGTGGATGTTACTATGTCAGTAAACAAGTACTTTTTCATTCATCCAGATGTGGGTTCCTAGTGAGATCTGATTTTCTCACATCCATTAGAAGGTACGTCTCTCATGCTCTAACACGTCTCCTGAAAGTGCAAGCTTGCTTAAAATCTGGTTTCTCCAGTGCTCCTAGTCACTTTTCTGTTGAATTCCTCAATCTTGTAATACCCCAAGGGTTTGGTTTTTCCCCAGATACTGCTTCTGTCATTGTTATACCCTGATTCTATCAGCATGTGTCATTGGCAAAATAGCTTTGGCTGCCAAAGCTTTCTGACCTTTTAACTCCGTCCTAGCTTTGTTAGCACGAAAAGCCTGCTATGCGGAGTCAGAGTCAATCTGAGAATTGTTCAGTTAGTGCTCAGAACTTTACCCTTTTATCTTTTCTTTAAACTTTCGCCTTTAAATCTGCCAGAAATCTTGTGGCTTGTAGGAACAGTGTCAACTTGTTTGGGTCAAAAGTTAGATTCCTGTTTTGCAAAGAGATTCATGGCATTAGTGTTTGCCAGCTTCTTAGTTCATTTTATCCAGGAGAAAGATTACTCCACTACAGAAGAAATTGATAATCTAGAGGAAAAAAAAAACACACAAAAAAAACAAATACTGCACTGATAATCCAGAGGAAAAAAAAACACACAAAAAAAACAAATACTGCAAGCAAAAACTATTTTACAAAGAAACATGGTTTGTGTAAGGAGAGTGCCCTGAAACCAGATAGGTATCTTTTTTCCTTCCTTTGGCATTTCTTTCTTCCCTTGAAGAAAAATAGATTTGTAGTTAAGGAAGGAACTATAAAGATCACATGGCAAGGGGACCAGCAGGTGGCATGGTGGTTAAGGTGCTGAACACTCCCACATGGCTGACCAGGGTTCAAGTCCTGAATTTGGTGGCTTTCTTTCTCACTTCCTCTCTCTCTCATTCTCACCCTATTTCTTTCTCTGCTCAAGCTAAAAAATAAATGAATGAAAAAATAAAATAAATAATTATTCTTTTTTTTTAAAAAATTACATGGCTTTATGGGTTTCCTGCCATGCTGGCTGGATCCTGGTGGCTTACAGGCTGCAAGCAAATGAAGAGCTCATGTAGCAAAGAGCATAGGTCCTGAAGCCAGGCTGTCTTTGTCCAACTCGAGCAATGGTTCTGTATTAGAAGAAAACAAAGACTCTGCTTATCTTCCCTATCCCACAACACGTTTCTCTTTACTCAGTGGGGAATGATCTTTCTAGTCCTCTTAATGTGTGTTGTTGTGCATACATTATACATACATTTTTTTAAAAATATACACATGAAGAATGTGATTTTTAACTTAATCTTTTCCAGATGCTTCCATATTGGTGCCCTAGTGGTATAATTTGAGTCTTTCACAATCATTCAGTTCACACCCAGCAAGTAACAATTGGTTTCCAACCCCTTGAGGGGTATTCTAAGCATCTGTAAGGATGTGGGCTCAAGCGAAAATACCCCAAGAGATAATGCCAGCTTCTAGATCTAGGGGTTCCATTCCTTTCCCCTTCCTACTAAATTATGTCATCTTACCATCCTCATCTCTAGGCTTTTTTCCCCCAATGGGTATCATAAAGTTCTTTTCCTCAAAGTGTCAAAATCTAAAATCACTTGGTTGCTAATTTTGGCAATTCCAGGTTATAAAATGTTGCATCTGTTGGAGTTATGGTTTACACTGTCTCTCCATTGGTTCACACCAGCTTAGCTGGGTTGTGGTCATTTGGAAATGAGGGTAGTTTTTTGGGTCATCACTGTGAGGAGATGGTTGTTATAGATGCTTGGTTTGTGTCCGGAAGCCAAGGATCATCCCACAGTGCTTCGGGTAGGCTCTCTCAATCAACAATGTGGTGGGGCCCAAATGCTTTTTGAATCCTGTGGAGGAAGCTCATACCTACAGAGCACTTCAAGAGAGTGGGAATCAACAATGAGGACTCTGTCGCCAGCCACAGGGCCATGACCTATGGAAAGCAGTAGGAGCAGGACCAGTATGATCTGGTGAAGGACAGAAATACAGAAGTAAAGTTCAGGGTTCCATTTATGTTGGAATGCATTCATAATGGAAATGGGAGGACCAGAATTTGAAGGGAATGGGAGATCAGCAAGGTCAAGAAGTGTCATCTGAAATTAGACAGATCTATGGTACAAGAATATAACCTCTTTCTTCCTCATTATGCAATTAATTGCCAGATATATTTCCAGTTGAAATGGTTTGTTAGAGGGCACAAAATTAGACTTTCTGGTGCAACCTAGCTAACAATATGCTTATAGAAAGACTTAGGTCACAGCTAAGTAGTCTCTTTAAGGAAAAAAATGTAGTTCTATAAAAGACAAATGAGTTAAGCCTCCAAGTTAGAAATTGTTGAATGTTGCTATTGTCCAGGAGTGTTGAGGCTCTTGGTTGAGCGTGCCAAGTCTGAACAAGCCCACCACTGTACTGGGATGGAGAGTCTCATCCACCCACCACCGAACGTGCTGGAGAAAACTCCAGCTTGGAGTTCTGCATTGTGCCCCTCAGGAGCCAGAGGGCCACACGAGGAATCTTTCTGTTAATTTGTAGTTAACAAGCGGAGGGGAGCATTTCCATTTAGTACCACTGGCTCTTGGAAAAGGCCAGTGTCTCTAAACCAGGGAAATGGAAATGTGGGGCGTAGGTGAGAGGCTTAGGTAGCAAGTTATAGACGGGGCCAAATCCTGCTGCCATGTTGGTAAATGAAGTTTTACACCCACTTGTTTGTGTATGATCTATGGCTGCTTCCGTGCTGCAGTGCCAGATCTGAGTGGTCATGAAAGAGACAGGGCTTTTACATAAAAAGTTTGTGGAGACCAGCAGGTAGTGTGGTGGTTAAAGGCGCTGAACACCCACATGGCCGACCTGGGTTCAAGTCCCAGACCTGGCATCTTGCTTTCTCACTTTCCCTCTTTCTCTCTGTCTCTCTTTGATGACTATACCAAGTTTAAAAAATAATACTAATAATAAATAAAATAATAATTACTTTAAAAAAGTTTGTGAACCCCTTGGGCTAGGAAGGCAGCTTATTTCTACAAGTAAAATCACATTCACCTTCTAATTTGCACATCAAAATTAAACTTACATTACCAAGGCCAAAAAAGGGAAGGGGTAGGATGGAATGTCAGGAAAAAAAAATCACGTTTAAAAGATTTTAAAACTATTTAAACTTCCTTTGCTTTTAGTAGAATAGAAATGCCTAGATGAAGTATCAGGAACCCTTTTGGCACTGTAGCAAATCCTGGAATCCCATATTGCTTTGAGGCAAGGTCTCTGGCAGAAGAGAACCCTGTTATCTGATGTAGCACTTTTCTCTGTCCAAAGGCAAATTTAAATTTCCAATAGATGGGGCTAGTATTTGTCATGCTGGCTATGTTGCTGGACTCCCATGTAGTCGACTGCAGTTCAAGTCCTGGACCCAGAGGCTTAAACTTACACTGGCCACGTGTGTGTGCGGGCGTGCCCAAGATCCCGAGAGGAGAATGGAGGAGAAGGGATTGCGGTGTGGCCATCCCCCCCGGGGGGTGATTTCTTGCTTTCTGTCTCTCTGTCTCTATCTGGTTTCTTTCCTGCAAACACATGTGCCCTATAGCAAAAACCTCTCCAAAAAATAGTTTCCAATAGAAAGGTGGATAATCAATCTAACACTGAGTGATCATTGGGGAGAACAGCGGACAACTGAATGGGAGGCACTTGCAGGCCATTTGGGGAGCTGGGGTAAAGAAATTAATAGGATAGCAAAAAGCAGGAAACAAGTGGTACACACCTTTAAAGTTGTCACAATCAGTAGGAACTGGAGTGACAAGGGAAGCTTTCATGGCAAGGTTAGCTCTGGTGGCCATTTACAGAAGATCTTTTTTCCATCTTGCCAGGTCTGAGAAATGATTGGAGAATCTCCTTCATAATGTCAGTGTGTGTGAAGTTTAGATTGTCAGATGTGAGTCAACCTTTCTGTTTCAGCTGCGCAGTGTGGGAGTTTCACTGAAAACGTTCTGGGGAGGGGGACTCTTTTTACAGGGCTGTAAATATGAGCCTCCAGGTGACCCCAGGAGAATCAATTCTGGAAATTCAGTAAGCGGGAGAGGAAGCACACATCCACTGGAGATTTAGCAGGTCCCAGCTTCAGTTTGAAATTAAACTTGATGCATTTTAGAGGAGTCATTTGGTGCCCTTCCAGGGAGAGTTCAGGACCAACCTTCTCAGTGATGGAACTGTAATCCATACATCTGTGAGGGCTCACCATTTACTTTTTAGATGGGGGAAGAAATGTTGATCATTTTGCCTGAACTGGTTATTTTCTGAGAGCTGAAGCTCCCCTAGCCCTTTGTAATTCTCATTCAGACTAAATGCCATGGCCAGGTAAGGAAGGAAGCCTTTTCTCCCTTTCAAATCCACAGTGTTTTCCCCTCAAAGATACTCATGACTGAATGAAAACCAGACATACTTTTAGCAGTAGTAAACAACAAAACAATATTTTTAAAAAATAATGATTTATTTATTATTATTTTTTAAATTTGCTGTACAGTACACATGCTTGAGAGAGAAAGACAAAGAGAACAGCTCCCAGGACTGGGACTCAAACCAAGGTTGACCATGTGGAAGTCCAGTGCCTTAACCACCATGCCACTTGCTGGCCCTAAAATAGTCTATTAGAGAAATTAAAAATTCGACATATGCATTTATCCCTTGCTCTAAGCCTGAATCCAGTGAAAATCGACTTTGCATCACCTGTGGGAAAGAAATAATTTTCTATGCAAAAAACTAGAAACATATGCACCATCTACCTCAGTTGCCTCATGCCTAAGGGAAACACAGGGTAGGTAGGCATCAGAAGATGGCTTATTCTTCTTGTTTTTTTTTTTTTTTAAGAGATTTTCGCTATAGGGCACGTGCACTCGCCAGACAGACAGAGAGAGACATAGAGACAGAAAGCGAGAAATCACCCCCCAGGGGGGATGGTCACGCCGCAATCCCTTCTCCTCCATTCTCCTCTCAGGATCTTGGGCATGCACACACACGCGCCCGGCTTGAGTTTTAAGCCACCAGGTCTGGGACGCGAACCGCGATCGACTACGTGGGAGTTCAGCGACATAGCCATTACGCTAACTGCTAGTTCCCAGAAGATGGCTTATTGTTTACTGCTCATTAGCTAAGGCCTGCAGATCAGGAGCCGACAAAGTAGTCTCATTTATTACAAATGGTATCACAGGGAGACCAGCAGGTGACATAGCGGTTAAGGTGCTGGACTCCCACATGGCCAACACACTTTGCGTCCTGGACCTGATGGTTTGAAACTCACACTGGGTACATGCCCAAGATCCTGAGAGGAGAATGGAGGAGAAGGAATTGTGGTGTGGCCATCCACCACAATGGAAAGTGATTTCTTACTTTCTCTTGCTCTGTCTCTGGCAAGCACATGCACTCTGTAGCAAAAACCTCTCTTAAAAAAAATAATAATTGGGAACCAGCAGTTAGCGTAATGGCAATGTCGTTGGACTCCCACATAGTCGACCGCGGTTCGCGTCCTGGACCCGGTGGCTTAAAACTCATGCCGGGCGCGTGTGCGTGCGTGCCCAGGATCCCAAGAGGAGAATGGAGGAGAAGGGATTGCGGCGTGACCATCCCCCCTGGGGGGTGATTTCTGTCTCTATGTCTCTCTCTGTCTGTCTGTCTGGCGAGCGCACGCGCCCTACAGTGAACATCTCTCCAAAAAAAAAAAAAAAAAGATTAAAAAAAAATAATAATAATAATAATAATTTTAAAAAATGCTACCATAGGTTCCTCTGCTTATACAAGTTCTTAGGTTTGTGCACCAGGATGCATTGGTCAATGTCCAAAGTCATATTTCTGCTTTTTGCTCCACCCTTTGAAGAGTGTAATGCAAACACACACAAACATTCAAGAAGTGAAAACAGCTGGGAAAGTAAGTCAGTACTTCTCAAAATGCGGTCTCATGACCCTCAATGTCAGAAACTCCTGGGAATTTATTAGAAATGCAAATTAATAAGAGGTGTGTAAAAAAACATTTAGACACTGCTCGGTGATGCACAGAAAGCACCACCACTTGGGAAGCTGAGCTTGAAAGGCACAGGTTTGGTTCCCAGGCCAACCTGAACACATCGGGGGCAGTTATGTGCAATTATTATATAACTTAGCTGATTGGGGCAGGAAAACCATGACACGGTAAGACCCTCTCCAATACCTGTCTTTCCCACACTCCTGCCATCTTCCTCCACCTCTGTCATAAAGGAAAAAAAGCAAACAAACCTAGCATTTGAGTGCTTACTATCAACCAAATATTCTCCTAAGCACTTTAGTATTAAGTTATTTTATCTTGAGAGCAATCCCGTGAGCAGGTATAGTTGATTACTCCTTTTTACAGAAGTAGAAATTGTGACTCACTCAGCTTCCTAACTTGCCCAGGATTACATAGCAGGGTGTGGGAAGACAGGACTTACCACCTCAGTCCACGGCTGTGCTCTTAACCCCAGTGATGTTCTCCTCAAACTTGCCATTTGAGAGCATGGAGTTAGCTGGCAGTCAAAGGGCATAAAAAGATAAACTAGAAATAGAAAGCAGGATGTGGTGAGGGTCACCTGAATGGTACAGGCCACCATTCAGGTAGGTTGTGACTTTCAGGTCCATCAGTAAAACCGTCTTGTAAGATCTTTTACTTGAAAGTCTCAGAGGCACCTCACAGCTCTTGACCCGAGAAGATTTTATAAACATATCTGAGAGAGTGCTAATCTGTTGTGCTTTGTCACAGCTGACAGTATAGTTGTAGGATCATTTTCTTTTACATAGGTGTGTAAACGTCCCTTGTATGCCTATAATGAAAAGAGGTGAGAAGCTCATTCAGCAAAGACTGTTGACCTTTTAATTGCAAGTTAACCCTGTGCTCCCTACTGAGAAGGAAAAACAGACTTGCCCCTGTGCTTGGAGTCCAGAATCTACTTAGAGAAATAAGATTTTCTTTTTTTTTTTTTTCATTTACTTATTCCCACTTTTTCTTAGAATGGACTTAAGACCAGAGATGAGATGTACATACAGGCCTTTGGTTATCCAAACACTGAGATGTCACATGTAAATGTGAAAATAACCTGGTTGCCTGAGATGTGGGCCTATCAGCCAGGGTTCGGTGTCACAGGCCTCGTAATAGCGATAGTAATCTCAGCCATAGCAACTGGCCAAGAAGGCAGATTTTACCCTGAACCACGGATGATTTTACCCCGTGCCACTTGGCTCTGCGAAAGATGACAACCCTATTGGACCAGTGAGAGGGTGGGACTAAATGACCCCAAGAGCCCTTTGATGAGCCTGTGCTCGTAGCGCTGAAGGTAGAGATCACCACATGAACACCCACAGATTAGATTATGTGGTGGTGTTGGAAAAGTCATGACGTATTTTTCTGTTTTTCTGTGCAAAAATGGGTCGTAACTTTTCCAACCATCCAGTACTTCGTTGAAAGCCTTTAAACTACTTAGAAGTCCTATAAATTCTTTTATATCTAGTTTTCTTTTGGTCAAGTTTATTGCATTTCACCAAGTATTCACTGTTCTGTTTTACAACCAGATAAGGTCATTTATGTTAGTAGCTGTTTGTGTTGTGTCTATGCCAGACGGTTCATGTCACCAGGATATAACCTGAATGGTCCGCACTGGCACGGTTTGTGAGGAAGTCAATGTGAGGAGGCAGGGCAGGATGCAGGTTACGATCACAGACTCTGGGGTTGCCAAGTGCTGAATCAGAATCCTGGCTCAGCCTTTTCCTTGCTTTGAGATGTGGGGCAGGTCACTTGATCTCTCTACATCTTAGGTTTCACATCTGTAAAACAGTGATTATTAAAACACCAGTACCATGGGATTATTATAAAGGTTAAATAAACTGATGTATGTAAGATATTTCTGTGGTGGCTCACACATAGCAAACATTAAGTATTAGCTATTAACTCAAAATTATTATTTTTAAAGAGTTTTTTGCTATGGGGTGCATATGTTCTCTGGAGAGACAGGGACAGAAAGTGAGAAATCTCTCCCAGAGGAGATGGTCATGCCACAATCCCTTCTTCATTCTCCTTTTGAGATTCTGGGCACACACATACACACATCCCCACAAGAGTTTCAGGCCATTGAGTCTGGGACTCGAACCGCAGTTTGCCACATGGGAGTCCCAGTGCCTTAACCACTATGCCACCTGCTGGTCCCAACTTTAAATGATTATTACTGTTACAGTTATTGTTAAGTAGTGAGCCAGGGTTGAGGCCATGTGTATATGCTGGAGGAAGCTGCTACAATCTCTCCTAGAGTGGATGCTAAGTTGTCGTTGATGGCTGACACCTTCCCACTGTAGCAGTGACTGAGAATTCCAAATGGCTTATCTTGTCACTGAGGCTTGTGACCAAATAGATGAGCCTGCATTGCTGTTTCCCTTCCAGCCTGTGACTGTGATCCCAGAGGTATTGAGACGCCACAGTGTGACCAGTCCACAGGCCAGTGTGTCTGCGTGGAGGGTGTCGAGGGTCCACGCTGTGACAAGTGCACACGAGGGTACTCGGGCGTCTTCCCCGACTGCACACCCTGCCACCAGTGCTTTGCTCTCTGGGACACGATCATCGCTGAGTTGACCAACAGGACCCACAGATTCCTGGAGAAAGCCAAGGCCTTGAAGATCAGTGGTGTGATCGGGCCTTACCGAGAGACCATAGACTCAGTGGAGAAGAAAGTCAGTGACATAAAAGACATCCTGGCCCAGAGTCCAGCAGCAGAGCCACTGAAAAACATTGGGAATCTCTTCGAGGAAGCAGAGTAAGTAGTTAATGAGGTGCGATAACAATTCCTAATGTTTTTCCAACTTAATGAGTAAATGGCAACGATTTCCTGATGCAGTGACTCCATCAGAAGGTGTGGTTAGTCCTGTGAGTAAAAACGGATGCTAGGCCACTCCTTTTTTAGCAGTCTTGACTGGGCATTTGGGTGAGTGAGTGTTGGCGCATCACTGGGGACCAGAATTCTGGAGTCTGCAGTGTAGAACATGTGCATGTTATAGTCAGCACTCCTCTTTGCAAATAAAGCTTTAAGGCCATAGATTGAAAGGAACATTGGATTAGAGGTGAGACAGCCATGATCAAGTCTCGGCACTCCTATGGGCTAGGCTTATGAACCTGGATGGCTCAATTCCTGAGCCTGTTTTTCTCTCCTGTGAAGGAAGAGGAGAATTTGCCCTTCCCTTACAGAATAACAAAAAACTGATCTATGAAATGATAATGTAATTACGAAAAAATTATAAATATAAATTATTATAAGTATTGCTACTGCTAGAGACTTTCTATTGCCATAGATAAGACTCCTTATTCCCAGGTGATTCCCACTGTTCAACCACTAGTCCACTAGACCGGTGCTTCGTTCATTTGATTCTCACATTTTCTTCATAATAAAAAGCCTTCTTCCTAGCCCTTCTCTGGGTAATCATTTCTCTGAATGAATAGTGTTTATTTTGCCCATAACAACAGAATTGAAATGTGACATTAAACTTCTCAGGGACTGCTCATATTCCAAGTAACTTTGCCAAAACGAACCCCAAAACACAGCACACTAAGACCCAGGAATCGAAGGACAACACAGGAAAGGGTGTGAGGCATTTGTGTTTCCTCAGGTGCTATGTGGTTTTTGTTTGTTTGTTTGTTTGTTTTTAATTTCAGGCTTGCTGTTTAGGCATGATTAAGAGAACTGTTTCACTGCTAAGTCCTGTACATTGAGAAGGTAGTTTTGGGACCAGCAGATGGCATAGTGATTATGTCGCTGGACTCCCACATGGTCAGCTGGCTATGGTTTGAGTCCTGGACCTGGTGATTTGAAACTCACAATGGGCACATGTGTGTGCGTGCCCAAGACCCAAGAAGAGAATAGAGGAGAAGGGATTGCGGCTTGGCCACCACTGTGTGTGGGGGGATGATTTCTCGCTTTCTCTCTGTCCCTCTCTCTCCAGCGAGTGCATGTGCCCTAAGGTGAAAACCTCTTTAAAGAAAAAATAGAGAGCAAGTAGTTTTATTGGGTTGTCAGAAAAGTCATATACATTTTTCTACGTGATTTTATGCAAAAACGCATCACGTGACTTTTCCAACGGCCTAGTACTTTATGACAAAATTAAAGTAACAGTTCTTGTGAGTGATGGAACTTTAATCAGCACCTCTAATATACCAGGTGGACTGTCCATCTCATATTAAAGCAGAAAAAGGACAGCTGACATTAGTTCAAGTGCCTCATAGAAAGTTCCTTCTAAGACCTTCCAGATTTAATGTAACTTGCCCCTTGGTTTAAAGTCTCAGGTTTTGTGCCCAAGACCATGTGACTGACCAGGGTGTTAGCAATGTCTGATATGGGGTGATAATATATTTAATGAAGTCTTTTTCCTTATTAAAAAGACCTAGCCTCCTAATAGGTAAGTTTCATAGTTTTGGAAAGCCATGGTCTGAGTACAAGCCCATGTAGAAATTATTCTGGACCTGGGTCTTCTGTACCTCTGGGAGAACTAAAAACTCCAGTGTCCTTTGACAGCCTGCCAGGAGATTTCATTCCTGAGACAGCTCTAACCTTCACCATTCATTTAATGAGAGAGATGGTAATCATCTCAGGAAAACTAGTTTTGTTCATTTTTTTTTGCAATCTACTAGCCAAGAATGCATGTTTTAGGATTCAAACTGGCCTTATTTAAAAATATGTAATGTTAGATTTCATTTTTATTTTTGTTATAATATTCTATAAGACCTTAGAAGAAGTACTGAAAAAAGAAAATACATATATTATCCTCAGTGAGGAAAGATTATTGTGGTTTATAAAATGAAATTTACCATATCAGATGATTACTTTAGTTAATTTTCTTTGAATTGGGTCATGGTTTTTGGTTTTGTTTTGTTTTTTTTCAGAGAGATATTTGTATAGGGCACTGGTGCTTACCAGAGTGACAGGAAATGAGAAATCAGCCCCTGAGTGGGAAGGCCACACCGCAGTCCCTTCTCCTTGATTCTCCTCTTGGAATTTTGGGCATGTACGCACATCCACCCAGCATGAATTTTAAGCCACCGGGTCCACGATTTGAACCACAGTTGTGGGAGTCCAGCAACAAAATCATTATGCCATCTGCTAGTCCCGGGTCATGGTATTTATCTCAGCCTTAAATATCATTTTTCTAATGGCCCCAGTCCTTCAGCATCTTTATATTTTCCCAGTTTTTTAAATTGATCATTATGTACCTGAGAAAACAATGAAGTTCAGCTAGGCGAACCAATAATTCTCAGAGATCCGATCTTCTCAAATACTACTTTGTGAAACAAACACACCTCACACCACACACTGTATGTACACAGTAATGTACAAATGGATACCTAAAATAAAGCTTTGGGGGGTTTGGATTCAAATGAAATTCTGTAGTAGCAAACTTTATATTTCCTTCTCAGTAGTTAAAAGCTTTTTTTCTTTATAAAAAATAAAAGGGGGTTTGGTGAAAGAAGGCAGTTGTTTTGCTAGAACCTTACTTGAAAAAGGGGCAGTGTATGAAAAGCTGAATTGGGTGGCTCCATTGTCTTTGTGGTGGGCTGTAGGGCTTCCTCTCTGCGTGTCCCATCTTGAAGGAGATCCCGGAGGTTTAGAGAAGCACATTTTTGGCAGGTGGCTGGGAGGCATAACTCTACACTGGAGTCAGTTATGTCTTTTCAGCTTGTGCAACTGTATGGGCTTGAAGCAGCCAGCATATCGGGCTGGCACTCCACACTCTGACCTGTGCTCATATGCAGCGGAGATATGGTATCACTCAAACAGCCACAACACACCTGGGAGGTACCTCTGTGTTAGTCTTCAGAGTCTTTGCAGAAAGAAAAATTGTTAGATTTAATATCTTATAAGAAAAAAAACAGTACTAAGAGATGAATTGTTACAAATTACTGAATTGGTTTGAAACTGCAGAGGGTAATAAAAACACTATTAGTAGAAAACATAAAGTGAGTCTTTAAAATTCTCCTTTGGTTTGGGAACTAGCAGTTAGTGTAATGGCTATGTCGCTGGACTCCCACGTAGTCGACCACGGTTCGCATCCCGGACCCGGTGGCTTAAAACTCAAGCCGGGCTCGTGTGTGTGCGTGCGTTCCCAAGATCCCGAGAGGAGAATGGAGGAGAAGGGATTACAGCATGACCGTCCCCTCTGGGGGGTGATTTCTTGCTTGCTGTCTCTATGTCTCTGTCTGTCTGGCGAGCGCACGCGCCCTATAGCAAAAAACAAACAAACAAACAAACAACCTCTCCAAAAAAAAAATTCTCCTTTGGTTTCAGTTTACATAGGTAAGCTCACCTTTCTTTTACAGGAAACTAACCAAAGATGTTACAGAAAAGATGGCTCAAATAGAAGTGAAATTATCTGACACAGAGTCACAAGCCAACAGCACAGCCAAAGAACTGGATTCTCTACAGTCCGAAGCAGAGAGCCTAGACAACACTGTGAAAGAACTTGCCGAACAATTGGAATTTATCAAAAACTCAGATATTCGGGGTGAGCATTTTTTGTGCAATCACGGATACTTGATTTAATCCACTGCTCTCTTAGTATGGCACTTTCAAGAAAAATGAAATGCTTTCCAGTAGTTTTAACACTTGATTAGCTCATGGAATCTCTGGCACAAATGGAGATTGAAGTCCCACATTTATAAAATGGGACTTGGGGCACAGGGAGATTAGGAGACAGAGAAGAGGTCTCACAATAGTTATATTAGAATGGTATCCACTTCCTGATTCTTCCAGTTAGTAGTTTAACCCCTTGGCCTTTTCTTGGAAAGGGACGCTTTTAAATAGTTATTAAGTTGATGCTTCTGGAAATCCTTTTACATTTAGAATGTCAGTTGGTCAGAAAACAATTTTTGTAAATCCTTCATTATTTGATATCATAGACCATCTAGGACCTTTCTCCAAAAGCAAAAACAGTAGAAATCTGTTATACTGTCCATCCTGTTTTATGCGTGATTTTTTTCCAAACCGTTTTGACCGGGACCCTAAATCCCAAGTGTGTTGTGCTCTATTAGGCACGTAGCACTAGTCATGAAGTGGATCTGAATAAATGAAAGTCATCTGGACATAGCAATCTGCAGGCTGCCTGACACCAGTTATTTAGAAAGAACTGGGTGTTTGCTTGTGTACAGAAACATTTGCGTGACTGACTTAATTTTTCGTTTTTCACTTGATGGTTGGTATTCTCCAGAACTAGACTAGGAGCTAATGGGATAAAATATATCCACTGACCATAAGAGGAAAGCTATACTTCATAAAGATGCTCTTGAATTTTAAAACCTTATGGTAAACTTAGGGCCAGAAGATATCATATTGGACATTTGATGAATGAGGAAAATCAATGAGGAAATTGGAAAACAGAATTAACTGTGGGCAATTTCATTTCTTGCCCTAGGGGCCTTGGATAGCATCACCAAGTATTTCCAGATGTCTCTTGAGGCAGAAGAGAGGGTGAATGCCTCCACCACAGATCCCAACAGCACCGTGGAGCAGTCCGCTCTCACCCGAGACAGGGTAGAAGACTTGATGCTGGAGCGAGAGTCTCTGTTTAGAGAAAAACAAGAGGAACAGGCTCGCCTTCTTGATGAACTGGCAGGCAAACTTCAAAGTCTAGACCTTTCAGCTGCTGCCGAAATGGTAAGGTTTGGGGGTTTGACCTCACTTCTTTGGTGCTCCAGGAGGAAAAAAAACGGTTTAAAAACCCCTGCTTTTTCTTAAATTATTGTTCAGTTTGCATTCTGAGTCAGCAAGAGTGAAACTGCCAGACTCAGGTCTCTGCACGCATGCTGTAGGGTATCCATGACCAAGCCAGATTAAAAACAGCAGCATGTGTGTTCTGTGTGTTTCCAGCCTTCTCCCTCTTACACCTGTTTCTCTCTTCCTACCAAGGAATCATGACTTCTTTCCCATATTGTTGTATCAACTTAGTGACTTATTGAATCTTTATCCTTTTTATATTTTCTTTTGTTTGTTCTGATTTGAAGTGCAAAATCCTTCTCCTTGGAGAAATTCAGAATCATTCTGGCAAGGGCTTCCTAAAAAAATTAAAGGGAGCAAAAGAATTTTTCCACGAGTGTTAGCTAAAATGTGCCTTTGTTCCAGTAACTTTACCTGGTGAAGATTAACCCTGAAATTAGCCTAGATTCATTTCTTAGAAGCTTTTAAAAGGTAACTCTGAAGCCAAATGAAATCAAGTAGTGAGTTTAATGAAAATCGGGCAGAAGGCCAAAAAAAAGCCAAACAGCCTGTTTCTTCCTCCTATTTCTTTCTTGTTTTCCATGGAAGGATACCTATCTGAAAGAAGGTGGGGGTATTATTTATACACTACAGCTTGAATTCTCTTAGCCTGGAAACAGACAAGCAGTAAAAAAGGGAAGGGTCTGAAGAATCCAAATTTCAATCCAACTTTGTCTTAGTGACAGTTCCCATCTCCTCCACTACTCCCACTTGGTCTGAAGTACACAGAAACATGCTGTACTACATGGTGATCAATTTTATTGATGCCTATGAAGTCTTATATTATCTTATGAGTATAAGCATGTATTTATAGCATCTAATGGAAATAGATGTCACCATTTACTAAATGAAAAAATTAAAAGAAAAAAAATGAAGGCCTAAAGCAATGTGTAACTTGCACCCAACAGTAGACAAAGTTTTTATATAAAGGTATGAAGAGCCCATCCTCTCAAACTTCTTTCCTTTCAGTCTTGATTCCTCCCTTAAATTTTTTTTTCAAAAGTTTATTTTGCTATTGGAGAGAGTGAGAGAGAGAGAGGCCAAGACAAAAAGTGAGAAATCCTCCCTGGTGGGATGGCCACACTGCAATCCCTTCTCCTCTTCTCTTGGGATCTTGGGCATGCATGTGCATGTGCTCGGTGTGAGTTTTAAGCCACTGGGTCCAGGACTCAAACTGCAGTCGACTACATGGGAGTCCAGCAGCATAACCATTATGCCATCTGCTGGTCCCTCCTGCCTTTAAAATTCTAGCAAACAACCAGTCATTGCAAACAAACCTCTGAACTACAATGAGAAACAACTTAGCATGCTGAAGATGTGCACTTTACCAGAGAAGTAGGTGGTGGGCACGTGAGTGTTTCTCTGGCCATACAAATGTCTACCCTACTCCGTGCTTGTTTTTCCACCTGGTAAGCTACCTAGGGATTAGTCAGCTTCTGTTCTCTTACTGTGTGTGTATTGTTAATTATCCTGTGAGAATTCTCATTAGACTTCGTGCTGCTGTTTCCTCGTACAGCTTTTTTTGGTCCCTTGTGTTTCTTAAGGACCTCCATTCCTTTATCTTTGTGGGTATTTAGCTAGAACGATGCTGTTTTTTATGCCTGCCCTTGTCTGTTAAAACAAAACAGATCTTCTGGTGTGCTGTCAGATTGTTTTTGGAAAGCATCCCTGAGGTTTTACAATCTCTTTTGATTAATACTTAAATTCTTCTACAGCATACCAAATAAACTATTTCCTGAAGCTTTTAAAGTACTACAAACCAGATATGTGAAAGACTATTATTTTAGTTATTAATTTGAGATATTGTGGGCTTATAATTACTTTAAAATTAGGCAAAAAAAGGTTGATTTTATCTATTTTTTACTTCTTAAAAACAGTACTTTCTTTGTGAGTACTTCCGTAACTGCTTTTCATTGCAGTAAATCTTTCTCTTTTCAGCATGAGTATTTTTCACAAAAGGATAGCCCTAGCTACACCTTTCTCCCAGCTCAGCCTTTTCTTTCATATAGCTCACTGGTAATTTTTCAATTTGCATTTGTGTGGGGTGACTAAGCAGGGTCTGGTAAGATTCTGGTAAGAAAGACTTCCGGAGTGGAAGGTAATTTGGAAAAGCTATATCTACCTTTGTTCCCATTTTCTCTATTCCTTTCACATTTGAAATGTTCTTCAACTTCCTGTGCTAAAATCCCATCAGCCAACAGATCTTAATTATTGTAATCCACAGCAGTCTCATTTTTGCCTACTTTCTTTCTTACTGCTACATCTGACCTATTCTTTACTATTTTATGTGGAGTGATTCTGTCTTAACTAGATGTGACGTTGCTAAAAGGATAGATAATAGGGCTTTTATGTCACCATATTCACCAGGGCAGTTAACATGGTGCTCTAAGGTTCATGGAAGCTTGCCTTTTATTTTTCTCTCCAATCCAAATGATCAGGGAAAAAAAGAAAAGGAAGCATTCCCTGGCATTCCACTTGTTATAGCAGATAGGTAATACTCCGGGCAGAGCCTTCATGGTACATTTTAGTTCATTTGGACAGAAGGTGCTGAGGGTTTGTTAACCTTGTTCCCTTGGAAATGAGCTGATTAGTGTATCCCTAAACTCTGCATCCTGTGCCCTGAACACGCTGTTGTTAAGCACCCTTGCTGAGGACCACCTACACATTTTCTGGGGCCACCCAAGCCCTGCACAGCTGTTGTACTGCCGCAGACTCACTCGCTGAACCCTGTGCCTGATCCTTGGCTTGTTGCAGACCTGTGGAACGCCGCCAGGGGCCTCCTGCTCCGAGACTGAATGTGGTGGCCCAAACTGCAGAACTGATGAAGGGCAGAAGAAGTGTGGGGGGCCTGGCTGTGGTGGTCTGGTCACTGTGGCACACAGTGCCTGGCAGAAAGCCATGGACTTTGACCGAGATGTCCTGAGTGCCCTGGCTGAGGTGGAACGGCTGTCCAAGATGGTAATTCACTTTTTGTTACACTTGTTTGCTTTTAGTTGGGAACAGAAGGATCTGAAAGGCAAAAAATCAATTCTAAGTGCTGACTAAAATGAATGGGGTATTTCACGAGAAATATGTGAAAATTCATGATTCTTGTAAGTTAGGAAAAGAGATGGAGAAGTTTTATTCATGTATAGTTGGGAGAATTTGCTCTCTTCTCTCTCACAGGGAAATAACACACACTTTAGAGACAGAAGCTCAAAGCTGAGATTGATAATTTGAGGAAATTATGCTATTTTATCATAGGTTGAAAGCTATGAATATATCCAGCTGTGCAAAACCCTATACAAGTGACTGAGCATTTATTCTTAAGTGACACATATTTGGGAATATGTGTCACTTAAGTACTTATGTTGGTATCTGAGAAAAATACTAGGCAATACTTTATAGGCCACAAAATATTTTGGAGGAGTTAAACACTTAAAAAAAATTAAAATACTAGCTGTGCTATTCAGGACCCTGTACATGGAGTAACTTCAGTCTATATAGGAGTATAATACTTGGTCAAATGGGAGAAATTTGTTTCCCAGAGACATGATTCCAACTGCTTAGTTTTCCAGTGTCATTCTTAAAACCATTTCTAACATTCTGGTACACGACAGCATGAAACTGTTCCATGGGTTATTTATTCTTGTTTAGGTCTCTGAAGCAAAAGTGAGAGCAGATGAGGCAAAACAGAATGCTCAAGATGTTCTGTTGAAAACAAATGCTACAAAAGAAAAAGTGGACAAGAGCAATGAGGACCTGAGAAATCTGATCAAGCAAATCAGAAACTTTTTGACTCGTAAGGAATTTTTTCATTTTGTTTTTCTTTTAGATATTTGTTTCTAGAAGATTATGAGAGGCTATAATTCAAACCCATATTTCAGATAATTTCTGGCTGGGTCTAAAGTAATTTTTCCAAATAAGAAAAATGCCTAGGGGACCAGCAGTTGGTGTAATGGCTAGGTCATGGAACTTCCATGTAGTCAACTTCGGTTCGAGTCCCAGATCCGGTGGTTTAAACTCACGCTGAGCGTGGCCATCCCCCCTGGGGGGTGATTTCTTGCTTTCTGTCTGTCTCTGTCTTTCTGGCAAGCGCACATGCCCTATAGCATAAACCTCTCCAAAAAAAGACAAAAATGTCTATATTAAGAAATGTTTCTATTTCTTAAGCTTGTGTATTGTGTATGTAAATAACCTTCTCAGATACAGACCTATTGACAGCTACCCAAATAGCAAATCAAGAAGCCAGACATTTAAAATGAGGATTGAATTTGGAATTTGTTATAAATTACATAATCTGAGCAGTCTTCAAAAAGTTCGTGGAAAAATACACATCATAATAACACCATGAATGAATTTCAAACAATTTTTTGCATCAAAATACTCACTTTTATATATGTTTTTAGTTTTTGCTACAGGGCATATGTGCTCACCAGACAGACAGACACACATATACAGGGAGGGAGGGGAAAGTGAGAAATCACCCCTTACTCTGAGGGGATGACCACACTGCCATTATCCTCTCAGGATTTTGACCATGCACACACACACACACACACCAGGCATTATTTTCAAGCCACTGGGTACCAGAATAAAACCACAGAGTAGGCTATGTGGGATCCAGTTCCTTTACCTCCACACCACCGTGTGGCCAGTGGACTCATACTTTTAATTCTAGTTTTCCACAAACTTTCTGAAGCCTCCTCATGTAATCAATGCCTTAGCTCAAAGTTAAATGGAATTGGTTACTTTGGTCTTGTCCCAAAGATTTTGATTCTATTTACAGCATATTAGTTATAGGATATTAACCTGTTGTTAAACAGCTTTACGCTTTAAGTGTTCTGTAGAGAAAATAAAAAATCTCGAGTTTATGGTCCAGATCATAAATGTTGCTGGTCACAGTTTAAGTGTTATCAGTAAAGACAGTCAAGGCTACAAGTTATAGGAAACTCTCAATTAAAATAAACATAATGAAAAAGATGTTTATTATTTCATATAAAAGAAGTCCAGCAGTAGAGATGGATTCATGGGTCTGTGATCCACGTGCTTTCTCTTTCTGCTCTGCAATCTTAGGCCTCTCAGCTTTGGATTCAAGTTGGTTCCTCCTGGTTACAAGGTAGCCGCCAATGTTCCAGACTTCACATAAAGATATCAGAATATTTCACGGAAAAAGACACTACCCATTCCTTTGCTGTTATTGTTTTTAATTTTCCAGAGGTTATGTGCACTTGCCAGAGAGAATGAGTTCCCAATGGGCATGGTCATACTGCAATCTCTTCTCCTTTCCTCCATCCCATCAAGATTTTGAGCATACACATATATGCTTGGCATGTTTTTCAAGCTAGTTGGCCATGTGGAATCCTGCTCCAAATGCAGTGCTTAACCACCGCACTACCAGGCTAGCCCAGTTTGTTTTTTTTAAAGGTAGGAAACTGGGGCCAGCAGGTGGTATAGTGGTTAAGATGTTTACTCCCACATTGTCGACCACAGTTAAAGTCCCAGAGCCAAAGGCTTCAAACTCACGTGGGGCTTGTGTGCATGTGGGCACATGTGCATGCATGCCCCAAATCCCAAGAGAAGGAAGAGAAGGGATTGTGGCATGGCCATTCCCCCGGGAGGTGATTTCTTATTTTCTCTCTTTCTCTGTCTCTGGCAAGTGCACACATCCTATAGCACAAATCTCTCTCTTAAAAAAAAAAAAAGAAATCCTTCCCTAGAAGTCT
>NW_006198219.1:2077030-2095635 GCF_000334495.1 Tupaia belangeri chinensis
CCGCGGTCGACTACGTGGGAGTCCAGCGACATAGCCATTACGCTAACTGCTGGTTCCCCCTAGAAGCCTTTTAAGTAGTCATTGCCATAGATCTCACTGGCCAGAATAAGTCACATGCCCATGTATAAATCATAGGGAAATGAAATGTTATCACAATAATTGGTAGATTAATCAGGATTTAATGATGAATTAATAATTTGCCTAACCTTAGAAATAGATATCTGGGTGGGAGATCATTGTTCTATTAACAAGGAAAAAGAAGAAATGACTAAGGAGGTAATAGTATGTGTTAAGAATATCTTAGGGAGTATCATGTGGAAGTCACTGCTCACACATTTTCCTGTGATTAAATCTTACAGCATCCAGTTTAAAACACACACAGCTTGGGGCCAGCAGACAGTGTAGTGGTTATGTTGCAGGGCTCCCACATGGTTATGTTGTAGTAGTTCAAGTCCTGGACCTGGCTGCTTGAAACTCACGCCGGGAGCGTGTCCGTGCATGCCCAAGATCCTAGAAGGAGAAGGGATTGCGGTGTGGCCATCCCCTGGGGGGTGGAAGGAGGGATTTCTTGCTTTCTGTCTCTCCAGCAAGCACAGGCACCCTATAGCAAAAACTTCTTTAAAAACAAAAAACACACAGCTTAAAATTGAGGATCAGACATATTTGAAGTTTAATCTTTTCAACATTTTTTTAACCACTTTTCATACTGGACATTTGAAATCCCTTGGCTTTGTTGTTAATCTATCCTGGTTCTCTTGTTCTTCTTACTAAATGTTCTGTAATTTCTTACATCTAGATAATTTATAAGAAATATCAACTCCTTATATCTGCATTTACAATCATTTCCTTCTAATCTCAGTTAAAGTTATCATTGCCTTTGAGTCCCAGCTTTAAATCCTGACCTATATGTTTTTCCACATTCTGACTCTTCATTACTTTAACATAGCATGCTCTGTCCATACTGTCGCCATCCAGGTATGTCCTTTCTTCTTTCAAATCCTATTATCCTTCAAAACCTAATCAGTTCCTCATCCTCCATGATGCCCTTCCTCACTACCTCAGCCTGCAACAAACTGTAGTGGTACTCCTTGTCTGCAGTTACTTGTTTGTGTGTAGGTGTCACCTCACTTCACAATCAGATTATCAACTTTTTTTGTTTTAAAGGTTTTTGCCTTAGGTCACATATGCACACCAAGAGAGAGAGAGAGAAAGTGAGAAATCACCCCGTCAGAGGGCATGGCCACACTGCAGTCCCTTCTTCATTCTCCTCTCAGGATCTTGGGCACACACACACACACACACACACACACACACACATGCAATTTTCAAACCACTGTGTCCAGACGCACTTTAACCACAGTTGGCCATGTGAGAGTCCAGTGATGTAACTGCTATGCCATCTGCTGAAGCCCAGGTTATAAACTCAAACTCTTGAGTAGGAAGTGTGTATCTGATGTAAATCTGCAGTGCTACTCACATGGTAGATGTTTCACCTTTTAACGAATCAATCATCTTTGCTTTTCACAGAGGACAGTGCTGATCTGGACAGCATCGAAGCAGTTGCTAATGAAGTATTGAAAATGGAAATGCCTAGCACCCCACAGCAGTTACAGAACTTGACAGAAGATATACGGGAACGAGTTGAAAGCCTTTCTCAAGTGGAGGTTATTCTACAGCAAAGTGCAGCTGACATCGCCAGAGCTGAGATGTTGTTAGAAGAAGCTAAAAGTGCCAGGTATCTGAACAAGATGGCACTTCAGGGGCTGAGTTTGTTTATCTAGAATGGAGTAAAAAAGTCTTTTAAAAAAAATTCATGAAGCCAGCAGAGTCGGTGTGGTGGTTGAGTGCTGGACTTCCTCATGAATTCTACATGGTATGGCTTGAGTCCTGGACCTGGCAACCTGAAAAATCACACCAGGCACGTTTATGTGTGCCCAAAATCCTAAGAGGAGAATGAAGAGGGAATGTGCTGTGGCCATCCCCTGGTGATTTCTTACTTTCCTTCTCTCTGGCAAGCACACAGGCTCTAAGGCAAAAAAAAAAAAAAAAGAAAAATCATGATTCTATGAGTGTGTGTGTTCACATGAGTGTGTAAGAAAAATGAATACCCCAAACACTGCTTGGTCATGCCACCATCCCCATCCCCGTCCTCCAGTCCCTCAGCTCTCCAGCTCATCGGATCTTGGGTACGCTGTACACATGCCCGGTGTGTTACAGGTTGACTGGCCTGGTGATTAAAACCATAGCAGCCATGTGGGATCAAACTACTCTTGAGCAGCATACTACCAATGCACCACAGAGCCAACCCTAAAAAAAGTACTTTTTTACCCAAGAATATTTCTGTGACTTATGAATCTCTTCAGGTCATGCAGATGGATGCACATAGGAAGGTCCCCGAGTTCACATCCTAAGGCCTTCATGTGCATGCCAGGCGTGGGCCCATGATCTGAGTAGGGGTGGAGTACAACACGGGGGCCTTGGTGCCTGTCTATGTTTCTCAGAAGAAATAAACTTTAAAAAGAAAAGAAAAAAGAAATGTTCTTTTTAGAGAGAAAGTATTTTCATATTTACAAAACAACAAATGTCTCATTCTTTTGCTCAGCAAAAGTGCAACAGACGTTAAAGTTACTGCAGACATGGTAAAGGAAGCTCTGGAAGAAGCAGAAAAGGCCCAGATTGCAGCAGAGAAAGCAATTAAACAAGCAGATGAAGACATCCAAGGAACCCAGAACCTGCTAACTTCGGTAAGATATTTTCTCTTATAAGTGATGTTTTTCTTCCAATTTAAGAAAGTTTTTTAAAAAATGAAGGAAACCCATTACTCATCCAGTCCATATGCATGTTCTCGGAATATACTTTGAAATTAGATGCTTCTGGTTCTTGCTGTTGTCAGCCTTCTCAAGCCAACCTTCCCATATTTAAATCTGGAAGATGGTTTTCCAACATGCTTTTCCTACATTACCTGATACAAATGTGGAATCCTTTATTCTAGTGCTGCTCAGTAAAATGAGGCCTGACAGATCCTTAGCATTTTTCCTTTTTACATTTTCAGCTTATATTAGGCTCTTTCCTCAGTCTCATTTAAGTTGAGAAAAATTATTTCTCCCCAGATTCTGTCTTAACACTAGGTATTTTAGTTTTTCTGAGTTTCTCAATTTTTTCAGTGTGCTGTTAATATCTTAGTGAGCTTTATCTACTTAGGTGCCTTTTTTTAATTTTTTGTTTTATGTTTTATTTTTATTATTTTTTTGCTATAGGGTGTATGAGCTCACCAGAGAGACAGAGAGACAGAAAGCAAGAAATCAAACCCCAGGGGGGATGGCCACGCTGCTACCCCTTCTCCTCCATTCTCTTCTTGGGACCCTGGGCACGCACGCACACGTGCCTGGTGTGAGTTCAAGCCACCGGGTCCAAGACTCAAACCACGGTTGGCTACATGGGAGTTCAGCTGACATAGCCATTATGCTAACTGCTGGTCCCTACTTAGGTGCCTTTTGA
Organism: Tupaia belangeri chinensis; assembly: GCF_000334495.1. Taxonomy (NCBI): domain Eukaryota; kingdom Metazoa; phylum Chordata; class Mammalia; order Scandentia; family Tupaiidae; genus Tupaia; species Tupaia belangeri. The sequence goes on from NW_006198219.1 coordinate 2,080,529, forward strand.
AAAGTTACTATTTTGAAAAGCAAATTGGGAAATATAATAGGTAACATATGTGGCTTAATGATGCAAGTTAATAGATGGTTTTGTTTTTCAGTGACCCAGGGAAGCAGGAAGTGTTTTTAGTAAAAATAAGAAACAAACAAACTAAAAACCCACATTAACTAAACTTTGCTAGTCAAAGACTGTCAGAAGGGCCAGCAGGCGGCATGATGATTGAGGCACTGGAATCCTACATGACCAACCATGGCTTGAGTCCTAGACCTGGCAGCTTGCTTTCTCACTTTCCCTCTTTGTCACTCTTGTCAGCACATGTGCCTTATAGCAAATTAAAAATAATAGTAAATAAAATTAAATAATTTAAAAAGATAGTCAGAAACTCTTCACCATGTTACAAATTTAATTGTCAAGGGCTTGTGCTGTCCAGAGAGGGAGAAAGCACCTCTCAGAGTGTGGTAACACCACAATCCCTTCTCCATTTCTTTGGCGAGATTCGGTGCACGTATAGGAGCCCACTATGTTTTTCAAGCCACCAGGGCCAGTACTTAAACTGCAGTTGGCTCTGTGGGAATCCACCTCCCTGAACTGGAAGACCACAGGCCTATCTTCTAAGTTAGTTAATGGGTAAACTTTATGAAGTTTAAGAATTACTCAGTTTGAAATACTTACAGATTTTAGCATATGTCTTTACTGACCTGTTGGTTTTGTTATGATAATATTGTTATTCTGAGTCTGTTTTATGGAATAGACCCATGTTCAAAGATCATTTTGAGGAAAAATTGAGTGCTCAGTAAAATTGATTACTGTGTAATAACAGACCAGACCACTTACTTTGGCTGGCTTTAAAACAAACCAAAAATGTTTATTGATTCTACTTTGAAAAAAAATCAAAATGAAGATCCTGACCAGTTGCCCAGATAAAATCTTCCCCTAAATGACTGCCAATATTTACAGCTGCTAGCTATAACTTTCCCAGACCATATGCCACCTACAGTCTTAAACTTTTCAGTGCCAGAGAACATTCCTAATGTCCATGTCTTCAGTAATTAGCTGAAACCTCCACTATGAGAATCTAACCATAGGAAAACTAAAAAGATGACTGAAAATTATCATGTTCCCACCCAGATTAACTTGGAAATGTATGTGTCCCTCTTCTCACAGTTGATTATTTGTAAATGTTCTTTAGCCACTGCTGCAGGTGTCTTTACAGTGCTCTCATCCTAGCGAGCCGCCTCCCGAGGTTCTGGAAGGAAGAAAAAATTTTACATCGGTCTCATCTTAGGTCACAAGTACCAAAAGGATATGAACAAATAGGATGCAGAAAAGACGGAAGTTGGGCCATTCATATAAGTTGTTTTGAAACTGGATTTTTTTTTTTTGTAGTTACCCCTTTTGGCCTAGAGCAAAACAGCATACCAGATTTTTTTTTTTCTCCTTTAAATTACCAGAGAGCATGTACACTCACCAAATAGAGAGGGAGAGGGAAAATCCCTCCCCAAGCAACCCAGTGGAGTATGGTCATGCCATTATCCCTCTTTTTCTTTTTCTCCATTCTGTCAGGGTTTGGGGTATAAATGCACATACCTGGAGTGTTTGATTAAGCCACTGGCCTGGGCTTTAAACCATGGTCAGCCATGTTAGGACGCAGCTCCCTTAACCTTCAGGCACCCACAGGCTACCCCACTGCAGCCTTTTAGATCTTTCTCCAAACTTAATACGCATAGTACTTCCTGTCGTTTCTTAAACTAATGCCTTCCTGATGATTGGCATTCTATTTTAGATCGAATCTGAAACAGCAGCTTCTGAGGAAACCTTGTTCAACGCCTCCCAGCGCATCAGTGAGTTAGAGAGGAATGTGGAAGAACTTAAGCGGAAAGCTGCTCAGAACTCTGGGGAGGCAGACTATATTGAAAAAGTAGTATACACTGTGAAGCAAAGTGCAGAGGATGTTAAAAAGGTGGGTAAATCTTTCTAACTTCACAGCTATGCTGATTAAAGGAGCAGTCTCCTCTGTCTGACTTCCTTGGAGTTAATAACCTGGTTATTCATCAGAAACATCCTAAATGACTCCTTTTAAAAAGCAGTGTTTAGAGCCACAGAGTTTAGAAAAGAATGGAAATTAATATGGAAGGGTCCAATGAGTATTATTTAGGCCCTCAGATCCAAACTTGGATGAGCAATTAGAAAAATGGGGTTAACTTTAGGGGAAGAAGTCTTAAAATAAGCATAACAAATGTGTATTTCTATACTGGTTACAAAGCATTTTAAATAAAAATGACATTTATTACAAGAAAGAAAGAAAATCCCTTGCCATGGAATTTCCATAAAGAACATTTGCAATTATCTTTTGAACTCCTGCCTCATTCCTCCACTCGTAGCTCACTTTATACATATGCTACAGTCTCACTCCCCCTTCCTAAATCTTTTATTAAGTTCGCTTTCCCCAATTTCCTTTCGCCAAGTTTTCCCCAAGTCCTAAATTAGTCATGATCCAATGGTCCTCCTTCAGTGTCCAAAATACTTTACTCTTTAAATAACTCTACATATAATTATGCTTCAACTTTTCTATAGAAAAGTTCTAATCAAAAGAGAATGAGGGGCTTAGTCCTAGGGACTTGGTGCAACTCCAGAATTTCTTTGAAATCTTTTTAAACATCATATTAATTCTGCATCCGAATTCCTGTTTCAAAATGTTTTAAATTACTTATTGGATAACTTGAAGTCTGAATACTCTCGGTAGCCTCTAATCCAGAATGCATGCCATCCAGGTGAACATCTACATGATCTGAACTGGCCATGATTATACTACTCTCAAATGTAATTACTAACATTAATATTATCACCTGTGTATAACTGTGAACCTGCAGGCTTTGGACGGTGAACTGGATGAAAAGTATAAGAAAGTAGAAAACTTAATTGCCCAAAAAACTGAAGAGTCAGCTGATGCCAGAAGGAAAGCTGAAATGCTACAAAATGAAGCAAAAACACTTTTGGCTCAAGCAAACAGCAAGCTTCAGCTGCTGAAAGGTGGGTTTTCGCACTTGGGCTCATGTTTTCATAAAGACACAGTTATTTTAAAGTTAAGGCAGCCATAGAGCTTTTTTTATTTAAAAGGTGAAAAATCCACTCACTTTGTCTTATTTAAATAGAGCCTTACAGGCAAAAAATTAGGTTTTGAGATCCTCACAGTATAAATTGTTCAGACCACCTTTTTCTTTTTATGTCTACAGACTTAGAGAGAAAATATGAGGACAATCAAAAATATTTAGAAGACAAAGCTCAAGAATTAGTGAGACTGGAAGGAGAGGTCCGTTCACTCCTGAAGGATATAAGCCAGAAAGTTGCCATTTACAGCACCTGCTTGTAACAGCAGAGAGAAGGCTTTAAGGTGGCTGAAGTGACCAAAGTAAAATCACTACATTTTAAAAACTGATTTACAAGCCTCAAAATAACTCATTATCTATTTAATGTTTTTAATCACTGAATTTTGTATGGAGTTAAATAAAATACAGTGCTTTTGTATAATGTATCTTATGTATAATTCTTAAAGATCTATGTTCATGAATCGCTTTAACAAAGAATGTTATTTTCACTGTAAAGATGGATTTAATAAGCAAGTTTGCTGCCTTCATGAAGACTCTAATTTCTGTACAGTCTATAAACAAGCAATTATTCATCTCCTTGACAGGTCAACATCTAATAATCTATTCCTCAAAATCACCTACCAATGGGATTCCCAGGTTAAGTTAAAAAAGAAAGAGCCTAGGCTACCTTCACCAACTTAATGGCTGCTTAGCTGTCTCCTTAAGTAATCCCTGCTGTAGAAATGAGAACAAAAAGCCAATCAGGAGGGTTAACTGTGACTTGCACTTATACTTCCTAGAACAGGGACAGGTTGCTGAGGAGGTACCAATGAAATCAGGCCAGAGTTTATGGATACTCCTGCCACTTGAAAAATGCTACCATAGGACACAAAGTAGAGAATGATGCTCTACTCTCTCAGCTTCTGTGGTATGGTATGATGGGTCATGGGAAAAGTCATGACACACTTCTCCATGCTTTTTATATGTATCAGGACTTTTCCGACGACCCAATGTAATTTGTTGGTGAGGCTGATACAACCATTTAACAACCACTTAGTCTGTGGCATAAGAAGATAACTATAATGTCATTGCCAAGCCTGTATCAACTTTAGATAGCCAAACGAGGTAGGTAACAGCCCAGTCTCTAAGTGTTTTTTCACACAAGAGCAAGAATATTCTAGCACTTAACAACCACCCACACATCCAACACAGCTGCATCTGAAGCTGGGCCTGGATAAAAGTTATGTAAACAGTTATAATTTAAACAAGAAGGCAGTTTCCTTGTGGCACAAGGCAAATTATTTGTCACTTGTATTTACATTAAGAATCCTACTAACTAGTAAAATGGTCATACCTCATGTACTAGAACTAACCTATATATACATTTTTATTTCCTTCAGGAAAGAGAGATTGGCAACCCCAACAGGGTTTTTACCCTGCATTCTTCCCTGCAGCCCTGCAGCCAGCCAGGATCTCTGGCAGCAATGTGAACCCAGAGCCTTTCTACATGGCCCCCAGTTTTCCACAGCAGCATCCCTACAGCCGACAGCACTGCAGCTGGGCTCTATTTTCTTTACTAAGTATTTTTACTTAAAGTAGTAGGAACTCTCTACTCTGCATGACTTTTCAGAAAAACAACTAAAGATTTCAATCCCACCCTTCACAAGCCACGAAAATCTTGAGAACTTAGTAGAACACATAAAACTTTTATTCCTAAGACTTCTCACCCAGATATATTTATATGCTCATATTGAATGGGAATCCTTCAAGTTAAATTCAAGTACTATGTCTCTGTAGCTATCATTTACATGTTTTTCACTAAAATCAGATGCACAACCCAGCATCTGATTTTCAAGCTGCCGGATCCAGAACTGAAACCATAGTAGCCATGTGGGAGTTCAGGGACTTAACCACCACACCCACCTGCTGCCCCCAAACAATTGAGATTTTACCTACTGAAGTTGTAGTTCAGTCAACTACCTGGAACAAAAATTCAGTATTTTGGGGCCAGCAGGTGGTACAGAGCACTGGATCCCACAGGGCAGAACGAGTGGTTCAAATTCCAGACCTGGCGACTTGAAAAGTCATGCTGGCTACGTGTGTGTGCCTGCCCAAGATCCTGACAGAATGGAGAAGGGGATGTGTGTGGCCATCCCCTCTGTGGGGGTTATTTCTCTCTGTCTCTGGCAAACGCACATGCCCTATAACAAAAAAATATATCAGTATTTTTCAGAGGTATGTCAACAGAATCCAGTCTTTACAAACCTATCAGACCACTGGCATATGTGGCCCATATATAATGCAATTAATACCTGAAGACTGGACTGTGGTGGGTGGTAAAGGCAGTACTCTCTAAATCTGAGCTATGGGGCAAGCATCTACTACATGTCCAAAGACCTGCCTGAGTATGCCAGGCACACCATGCCTATGATCCAGAGACTGCTAGAGCTGGGAGTAAACCACAGTGTCAATACCCTTTAGGGGTGCTGTCTCACTCCTAGAAGAAATAAACGTAGAGGGACCAGCAGTTAGCATAATGGCTATGTCGCTGGACTCCCACGTAGTCAACCGCGGTTCACGTCCTGGACCCGGTGGCTTAAAACTCATGCTGGGCGCGTGTGCGTGCGTGTCCAAGATCCCGAGAGGAGAACAGAGGAGAAGGGATTGCGGCGTGGGCATCCCCCCGGGTGGGGTGATTTCTCGCTTTATGTCTCTCTGTCTCTGTCTGTCTGGCTAGTGCACGCGCCCTATAGCAAAAACCTCTCAAGAAAAAAAAAAAAGACAAGAAAAGAAAAAGAAACATAGAAAACAAAACCCAAAGACTTACTAAACATTTTCTTTTTAGCTAATATCATCTTGAGAGTATCTTATTACATTCCAAATACATTCTCCTAACCTTTAAATCGCAATTGAATGACTACTTCACACATTTTTATTATTTTAAATTTTAAGCTATCGGTCATCATCTTTAGAAAGTTATGCTATCTATACCAAATTTCAGAACTAATGAATCTAAAATTATTTCTAAATTTAGTTATAATATATAAAATACTATTACCCAGCCAAGGAAATCCACATATGAAAGATTAAAGTACATTTAGTAGTTTGTTATTTAAATGTCCATTACCAAGCCAAGGAAATCCACATATGAAAGATTAAAGACTCCCTTACATTTTATCAATTTCTCCAAAAGTATATGCTAAACATTCAAAAGGTATCCCCAAAACAGATGACAGGAAAATGACCTCTAAACGTATTACCTTATTGTGTGAAAAAAAGCTCTCAGGCCTAATAAAGCAATGATAAAGAATAAAGAATACATATTAAAAGTAGTCATAAAAGAACTAACACCATCTCAACATGCACTGAGAAACATTAAATGAAGAATTAAGACATGTTTATTTTAGTATCTCATTCCCCACTAATACATTTGAGTGTCCATTTAATATTATTTTGTAGATAGATGCTCTTAATTTGGTAAATATCCTTCAGACTTGTAATCCTCAATGGAACTTAAAAACTTATTAAACATAAATTTTGCCTCTAAACTGTAAGAATTTGGGGTTAAATAAAACAAAGAGACCATCATTTTTTATTTACATCAGTTTGGTTTATACATATTTGAATCTTGCTCTAGTAACTGACCTGTTTCCAATATGAAAAACAAATTTAAAATAACTTGATCACCTTATTTCAACTGTTTACATACAATCCTTCAGCTCCATCCCTGTAAGAGGAAATCCAACTTTACTGTATCAAAGATGCAAGCTACTTAACATAAATTCAGTGAGGGTGAACCTTACATAAATAGCAAGAAAATATGGGTTGATGAAAAATGTCCAAAATGCTACTATAAGTAGTTTTTTGTCCTGCATATTAATGTATTGAAATAAAATACTGAATTTAAAATATAGGTATGAAATTATTCCATTCTGTCCAGACCTATTAAATACCTTCCAAAAGTTTCATATTTCAGTCCTAGAAATCCTTGGAGCTGTGAGCATATCCTGTTCAGAATTGTAACCTCTACAAAAGCTTCCAGGAAATTTCTGAAAAATATCATCTTCTAAAAGTTGATTGATTTGCCAAATGATGCAGCCAGGTTTGCTTCTCTAAAAGCTTCTGATAAGGTCTGCAAGGAAAGAAATTTAAAATTAAAAACCAAGTGTTTGTGGGTCAAAAGAAAATTTAGGTGGCCATTAATTCTGTGTTAACAATTACCGGATGTGCGTGACAGACTCTAGCTATATCTTCACAGGATGCTCCATATTCCAAAGCAAGAGCAGCTTCATTTACCATTTCTCCAGCACCCTTTAAAATAATAGGCCAAGAAGTCATTTTGCTTTCCTGGCAAAAACAACTATATACATTAATTACAGAGCAGACCTTTCCATTTTCAACTGCCTGAAACCTTTGTTTTTACAAGGGGGGGTGGGGAGGGGGGTGTCAGGAAAAAGTTGTCACTAGAAAAGATGCACAGAAAAGCTTGGCCTTAGCAGCCAGGTGGCATGGATTCAGATACTACCAATTACTGCCCCAATCACTACCTAGCTGTGGGTACTTCATTCATTTTCTTCACCTCAAACATAACAGTGGTACCTACCTCACCAAGATGTAAAACTGAATAAAGTTAATGTATGTTATTAGGAAAAGAGGTATGGTAAGTACTCAATTATTCTACTATTGGGTTGTAAGAAAAATCATGACACATTTTTGCATAGAAAAACAGAAAAATACATCATGACTTTTCTAACAATCTAGTATTTGTATCAGATATATCAGACATTTAGGGGGAGGATATACTTAAACCTCAGCCCAGAATAGGAAGGCTTCCTGGGCCAGCACATGGCATGGAGGTTAAGGTGGCAAGATCCTAAAAGGCCAACTGAACAGTTTGAGTCCCAGACCTGGTAGCAATTTACTGTATGAATAATAATAAAAAATATATAAATAAAAAAGAAAATAAAAGAAAAACATGCCAGAAGCATGTGCATGTATGCCCAAAATCCCAAGGGGAGAAAGGCAGAGAGCAACTATGGCACAGCTATCCCCACAGAAGGTGATTTCTCATTTTTCCTCTCTCTCTCTCCTGCAAGTACACATACCCTATGGGAAGTTTTCAGAAGGTAACACTTGAGCTAAGACCTAAATAATGAGCCTGCCATACAATGCAGGCTGTACTTTTAGTAGCACTGTTCAATTGGCAGAGCATTCTAGGCAGAGGGCACTGTGAGTTCAAAGGCCCTAAATGTGAACAACCTTGGCCTGTATGAAAATGAAAGCAGGTCCAATGTGGCAGGAAACTAATGAGCAAAGGAAGAAAGCAAAAAGAGACAATGTCAGGAAAGTGGCCAGGACAAGAGTCAGTGGGGCCTTGTATGTTCACAGTATGAACTGAGCCCCCATTGGAGAGTTCTGAGCGTCTGCCAATGTACGTTTTACAGGGTAACCTCAGCTGTAGTACATAAAGTAGACAGTATAATGAACAAGACCACAGATGGTGCCCTGCTAGAAATGATGCAGAGAGGCCATATTCAAACTTTTGTGAGTAAATAGCAACCTCAGAATGTAAATAGCAGGTGACTTAATATTAATCAACCAAATAACTATGCTTTTGAGAAATCTTAACAGAATTTTCCTGGTTTTATGATACTCACTGGTCCCAAAATATGTGCTCCTAGTACTCTGTCTGTTGATTTCTGCCCAAGAATCTTAACCATGCCATCTGTATCAGCATTCGTCTTAGCTCTGCTGTTGGCAGCAAATGGGAATTTCCCAACCTTGTACTCAATCCCCTGTAAGAGAAAGAAAATGAGAACCTGCATAAGCACTGAAACAGTTCAAGCCCATTAGAGAGCTCATCTACCATTTGTTCAGGAACTAAATGCCAGGAAGACAACATTCACAGAGCATACAGAAGGAAAGACAAAAAGGCTGACCAATGTAACATTTCTTGGGTACAAATAGAAGTAAATACAATTGTCTATCTGGCTATATTTCAAAACCAAATAGGAAAGTTCTGGAATCACTGCATATTTAGTACAGTTGTAACCCATTATCCAAAACTTGCACCACCAATAAAGGCCTGAAATCACAGATACTACTGAACCTACATAAACTTTTTTCCTATGGTTTACATACATATCCATGATTAAAAAATTTATAAATTAGGCATGGTAAGAGATTAACGGTAATAAAATAGGACAGTTAAAACAATATACTGCAATAAAAGTTATGTAAATGTGGCATCTCTCAAAATATAATGTACTCACATATTTGAACTACAGTTGACAATGGAAAACAAAACTATGGGTAAGAAGAGGACTACTGCATAAACCACTTATCTTACTCTCAATACTATTAGTAATTTGATAAATCTGAGTGAACAATATTTTAATGATCCTAACAATGAAATTATAAGCTAAATTATAACATTCTACACATTATTAAAATACACTAATGCAATGACAAAATGTTATTTCTCAGGACCAGCAGATGACAACAACAGTTATGTCACTGAACTCCCACATGGCCAACCATAGTTTGAGTCTCAGACCTGGAACCTTGAAATTCAAACCGGGTACATGTGCGTGTATGCCCAAAAGCCCAAGAGGAGAATGGAAAGGGGACTGCAATGTAGAAATCCTCCCTGGGGTGGGGGCCAGGGGGTGATTTCTTGCTTGCTTTCTGTCTCTCTGGTGAGCACACATGCCCTATTGCAAAAATCTCTCTAAAAAAAATTGTTTTTACTCAGCCAATCAGTATCATTAGCTCATTAGTTCAACTCATTTTCATGGGAGTAAAACCACCAACATTCACGATTACCTCTTCTTTCAATTGCTCTTCTGATTTGCCAACCCATGCGACTTCAGGGTGTGTGTAGATCACTGATGGCACACAATTGTAGTCAATGTGCACGGCACCACCAGCCATTCCTTCAACACAGATGATGCCTTCATCCTCTGCTTTGTGAGCCAGCATTGGACCAGCAACCACATCACCAATGGCATAGATGCTACCACATAAATCAAAAGAAACACAGTAAACTTCTGAAACTGCAGATACACACCTTCAGTTATACCGTGGAAACAAAAATGCTTCTAAGGAACAAGCCAGTAAAAACACAGATCTAGTCCAGCTCTTCCTAAATAGGACTCTGGGTTCTAATCTTTAACTTACAATAAGAAATCAGTTATTTTTTATCTTGTATCTTAAAAGATTAGTATTTTTCCCCAAGCCAATACATATTTTAACCTGACAAAAGTCCTATTTTCAAAATAGAGTTTGAAATAAATTTAAAAATTATTGAAAATGTAGGTAATTATCCAACTTACTTTGGAATTTTGGTTTGGAATCTGGTATTGACTGGAATTCTCCCTCTGGGATCTAGTTCAATTCCAAGCTGTTCTAGTCCCAAATTCTGAGTAAAGGGTCGTCGACCGATGCAAACCAAGAGTACATCACAGGTGATAACCTCAGCTTTACCGCCAGCAGCAGCTTCAATACTAGACAACGAACAATGTATAACTATTAAACACACAGGTACATAAACAGCGTTGAAAGACATAACATTTTAAGATCAGAGTTTTCTCAAGTGTTACAGACATTCCTAACAATGTAAGTTTGGGACCAGCACGTTAAGGCACCAGATTCCCACATGGTTGACCATGGTTCAAGTCTCAGACCTGATGGCTTGAAAATCATGCCAAACATACATGCATGCCCCAAATGCAGAGAGAATGGAGAAGTAACTGTAGTGTGACCATTCCCCCTGGGGAGGCGGGGGGGTGATTTCTCACTTTTCTTCTTTCTGTCTCTGTCTCTCCAGTGAGCACATGTGCCCTATGGCAAAAACCTTTAAAAAAATTTTTTTTTAATTTGATTATAAATCTAAGCATAAGGGTCAGGCTATGAAAAAATGTATAAACATCCTGTAGATGTTTATCATTAAAATTTCACAAAAATAGATAGTATAACACAGCAAAGAACATAGCTCTTAAGAGTCAAAAAATTCCAAGTTCAAGTACTAACCACTATTCGCTAGCTTGTGACTGAAAGTAGGATGTTATTTCATTAAGTTATACAAGTATTTGATAAGTAGGGTGTCAGGGACATAATAAGAAATCTCATATTATTAGTGATTTCCCCATATCATCTGCCTAATACTGAATTAACTTTATTAAATGTTCAGAGATTTAAATTTTGTGAAAATACAGTATGAAAAGGTAATTTATAATAATGAGGACATTGGATTAATTTTGTAGTTCCAACTCAACTGTGAATTTCAATATACTAACTTGATAAGTCATACTGAGTTACATTAAGCAATAAAATGATTTTACATTACAAAAAAAACCTGGGCCAGCAAATGGTATGGTGGTTAAGGTGCTAGACTCCCACATGGCTGATTGTGCATTAAATCCCAAACCAAACAGCTTGAAAATCATGCCAAGTACATGTGTGTGCTTGCCTAAAAACCTGAGAGGAGACTGGCATGGCCATCTCCCCTGAGGGGTGATTTGTCACTTTCCCTCTCTCTGTCTCTCTCTGGCAAGCACAAGCACATACACCCTATGGCCAAAACATTAAACAAAAAAACTCCTATATTTGCTAATCTGATTTTTGAACTTGAGTGCTTTTCTTTAAAAAACACACACACAAAAAATCAAACTAAAAACAAATGTAGTATACTTACGAAACATCGATTTTTCCATCTGACTTCTTGGTGGCACCAGTAACCTTTGTGTTCAATTTAAATTTAAATCCCTGTTTTTGAAGGATGCGTTGAAAACTTTTAGAGATTTCCATATCAATTCCAACTCCACCTACGTGACCCAAAAATTCAACGGCTGTTACGTCTGCACCAAGTCTTTGCCAAACTGAACCCTGCAAGTAACAATAATCAAAGAAAAACCCAAAAGTGAAATCACAAGTCAAGTCAAAATCAAGCCCCATAAATACAAGAAAACATAAACAAATGGATTAACAATCATTAGACATTATCATGAGTGCTCCAAAACAGGTCATCTAAACTACTTTTTCTGAAGGTTTTCAGGACTAGAGAATATAGTATATTTTGTTGTCAGTAAAGTGGTTTTTGTTTAAAAAAAAAAAAAAAAAAAAAAAGAAAACTCCATGGTACTCTTTCTAGATGTGAAGAAATAAGAGATGATCAATGGAGAGTCAAAGATGTTATTATAACACCAATTGTAGTGTTAGATGCTTTCAAATACTTATCCTGGTCAAAAACTTGTTCTGACTACTTAAATGACACCAGAGGATACTTAACCAGGGTTAGTTACATAAGATCAGATGATAGGACCATATGCCTTAGTTAATACACTTATCCGAATTTATGAGTTATGCAAAGCAAGAAAAAGCAATTTTAAGAATGACAGAATGAGTATTAAGAAATATTCTTGCATAGAAAAATATTCATGGCTTTTCTGACAACCCAATAGATTAGAATAATGGGTACAGGTGAACAAGACTAATGATACATAAAGATTTCAAGTCCTTTACTGAAGTTTCAAAAAATCAGAACTGAAATACAGTTCACATGCAAAAGATAGGTTTTTGTGGGTTTTCTTTTTTTTTTGGAGAGGTTTTTGCTATAGGGCGCATGCACTTGCCAGAAAGACAAAGAGAAAGCAAGAAATCATCCCCAGGGGGATGGCCATGCCACAATCCCTTCTCCTTCACTCTCCTCTCGGGATCTTGGGCACACACGCACACGTGCCAGGCCTGAGTTTAAGCCACCGGGCCCAGGAGTCGAACTGCAGTCAGCTACATGGGAGTTCAGCGACATAGCCATTATGCTAACTGCTGGTCCCCAAAAGATAGGTTTTTCACTGACCGCAAGCTCTCTGTATCTGCTTTTAAAAAGGGAGAAGCAGCCATGCCCTGGTGGTTAAGACAGCTGGATTCCACATAGCCAATCATCCGGTTCAAGTCCCACATCCAGAGATTTAAAAAACACAGGGAGCATATGTATACCTGTCTAAAATCTGAAAGGAGAGAGAGGGAGAGAAGGGAATGCAGCATAACCATGCCCAGAGAGGGTGCTTTCTCACTCTCCCCATTAAAGCACAGGTGTCCTATGGCAAATTATAAATAAGTAAGTAAATAAGGAGGAGCCCCAACTAGCCTGATCCTAAAGAATTACATTTTAAAAACTTGTAATTTGTATTACGCATATCTCAAAAGAAATACTCTCCACAATCCAAAATATTATGTTTACTGTTGAATAGAATCACAAGTGATCCTGACCAACTAAATGGATCAAGAGAATGATGACGAAATAATGGATCTGGCGTTTATGAGATCTAAGTACTAAGCATTAAGACAGCAACAGAGGAGGCTGGCAGGTGGCGTGGTGGTTAAGGATGCTGGATTCCCACATGGTCAACCATGGTTTGAGTCCCAGATCATGCTGCTTGCTTACTCACTTTCTCTCTCTCTCCCTTCTCCCTCTCTGGTCAAACTAAAGTTAAATTAAATAATTCTTAAAAAAAAAAAAAAAAAAAGAACAGCAACAGAGATTCAAATGTAGATTATATATTCCTTTTACAGAATGCTCAAGACAGGAAGTGTTTTGGATTTCAGGCTTTTTTCAGATTTTGAAATACTTGCATATACATAATAAAGTACCTTGGAGACAGGATCCAAGTATAAAAGTGAAATTCATTTGTTTCATGTCTCTTATACTACATACCCTGAAGGTAACTTTGTACATTATTTCTTGTATTGCAGTGTTTTGACTATGGTCTGTCATATGAGAGTTGGTGTGAAATTTTCCACTTTGGCATCATGTCAGAGTCCAAAAAGTTTCAGACTTTGGAGCACTTTGGATTTTGGATATTTATATTAGGGATGCTCAACCTATATAAATAAAAAAACTCAGTTCCTTCTTTAAGGAGTTCATGGTCTTGTAGCAAAGTCAGACGTAAACAAACATATTCAATGTATTATTAGTAGATACTACAGAGAAACATAGATACATTATACTAAGGACTCAAAGGAAAGACATACACTTTCTCAGAACAAAGTCTTTACTGAAAAGGTAACTTTCAAACTGACATTTTTTTTCATTTGCCTGAGGGTATGAGTACTTGCCAGAGAGGGAGAGGAGAAAGCGCCCCACACACACACTTCCTATGGGGAATGGTTACAACACAATCCCTTCTCTATTTAACTTCCTTTCAGGATTTTTGGCATGCATGCACACATGCCCAGCATATTTTTCAAGCCACCATATCCGAAACTCAAATCCCATAGTCCACTAGGTGGGATCCAGCCAACTTAATCACCAGGCCACAGCTGGGCCTGAGCTAACTTTTAAAAGTTAGCAATGTTTATTGAGCAATGCCAATAAATGCTAATGTGTGAGTACTTATCAGCAACACTGTGCTAGATGCTCCGTATTAATAAAACAGCCACAATCTCTGCACTCACGGAGTTACAAGGAAACAGTAACTTCAACACGGTGAGATAAATAACTATAAGAAAGAGTCATGTAGGGTGCAACGGAACACTCAGCAAAAGGATCTCAGACATCTAAGGCGAGTAGGAAAAGGTCACAAGAAATGTTCCGACAGGCAGAAGGTCTACAAGTTAGAGAAAGAGCAAGGCTTTTTGCCTTTTGACCAGAACCTCCATCTTCCAGTAATTAACCAAAATGACGAACACAAAGCGAAAGAGGAGAGGCACCTGATATAAGTTCTCAAGGCCTTCTAGAAAACATGGAGTTATCCCTTTGGCAACATACATGTGAATCTACAAGAAAGGTGATATTATAGACATTAAGGGAATGGTACTGTTCAAAAAGGAATGCCTCACAAATATGACCATGGCAAAACTGGAAGAGTATACAATGTTACCCAGCATGCTGTTGGCATTGTTGTGCACAAACAAGTTAAGGGCAAGATTCTTGCCAAGAGAATTAATGTGCATATTGAGCATATTAAGCATTCTAAGAGCAGAGATAGCTTCCTAAAACATGTGAAGAAAAATGACCAGAAAAAGAAAGAA
>NW_006198219.1:2097188-2100542 GCF_000334495.1 Tupaia belangeri chinensis
AAAGAGTTTCAAAGGCAAGAAAAGAAGCAACACTGACTGCTTCCAAATAAAGTAGTGATGAAAACAGTTCACAGAATCAAGCAATAAATCTATTCATGTCCTTACTGAGAGCAATTCAATGGCACAAGAAGCCATGGGATGAGGAGTGAAGGGGAGTTGATAAAATAGCACATAGACGACTCTTTCAACAAGTGTGGCTGTGAGCAGAAGGTGAGGAAAATTAGTAATTGAAGAGGGACATTAAATCAGAAGGCCTATTTATGTGTACACTAGCATGTATCTGAGCGCATCTAAGCATGTGTGTATGGCACATAGGGGCCTATACAGGGACACGTTTAACTGTCAACAGAAGAAAACAGAAGTTAAAAAAAAGTTTAAAGACTGAAAACTACAAGAAAGAATAACAATCACAAAACCAAGTCCCTGAGAAGGCAGGAGATGATGCACTAACACAGAGAACTAAACTGGGATTAGGAAAACAGCCTTTCCGCAGATCAAAAGGACAGGTGTTCCCAACAGTTAAAAAACATGTTCAGGGACTAGCAGGTGATAGGATTGTTGGGCACTGGATTCTTACGTGGACAATCGCGGTTTAAGTAGTGGACCCAGCGGCTTGAAAATGACACTGAGCATGTGTGCATGCATGCCCAAAATCCCAAGAGGAAAAATAAGAGAGAGATTTACAACATGGCCATTACCCCGGGGGAATGATTTCTCACTTTCTCTCCCCACCCCTCTACCGTGCACATGCACCATGTGGTCAAAAAAATTCAAATCTGGGATAAGGGAGCTACTTTTTTACGTGCTATGTAGGAGACAAGGTCCTTTGGGCAGGAGAACATAGTATACTGGCATAGGTTTAAGACAAGTGAAAAAGAAAACAGCCACTGCAGAGACCAGGATAATGTAGCTGCTAGGAAAGCAATGGGACTATAGGCAAAACTAAGGCTCCTACTGAAGTCTGTGACCAAGAATTAATACAGGCACCCATCTGCAGGGTGGTGTTTTTTTTTTCCTAACAATTTCTTTTCTTTTTCTTTTTTTAACAATTATTTAATGTTTATTTATTATTATTATTTTTTAATTTGACCAGAGAGAGATGGAAAGTAGGAAAGCAAGGCACCAGGGTCCAGGACTCAAACCACACTCGGCCATGTGGGGGTCCAGCAACCCTACCAACATGCTGGCCTCTACAGGGTGTTTTTCTGCAGGTGAAAGTCCGAGAATATTAAAATGATAAACAGCTAGGGGTCACCAAGTGGCATAATGATTGGGGCACTGGATTCCCACATAGCCAACCATAGTTTGAGTCTTAGACTTGGTGACTTGCTTCTCACTCTCTCTGTCTCTCTCTGGTGAGTACATGTGCCCAGAAGCAAATTAAAAAAAATAATAATGATAAACAAAATTAAAGAAAGAATTATTAAAAAAAAAATAGACAGCTAAATTCAACTAGGACTAGAGTTTTACGAAGCAGGTATCACAGGACAATAAGATTAAGGAACTCCTCAAGGCCTCCTGTAAGGGAGAAGATAATGTGATGGACTATGGAATCTAAGTTCATCAAGAAAGCAGTCAGGACAGGAAAGAGCAGATGGCAAAAATATAGAGGGATTTATGGACTAGAAAACCTAAAAAGTTAGAAATAAAAGTATACTAGCAATAACTGAATAAGGGAAGAAAAGAGGTTGTAGTTAGTGACTAAAATGTCTGAATTTTAATTTCAGAAGTAGAGTAATTCTTAATTTTTACAAAATACCATGCCTTTGGATACCTAAAGTGGAGAGAAAAGGTCACTGGAAATAAGCAAATTTGCCAGGTAGATAAGAAGGGAGAACAGAGCAGGCAGAAGAAATGAAATAGCATGGTACTCAGAGAACTCCAAGCAGTTTGACATTCTAAAACTAAGAATTGAGAGCGCCAGCAGGTGGCATGGTGGTTAAGGCACTGGACTCTCACATGGCCGACTGCGGTTCAGGTCTCATGCCTGGCGGGCTGAAAATCATGCTGGGCCTATGTGCATACATGCCCAAAGTCCCAGGAGGAGAATGGAAGAGAAAGGAATGCAGCATGGCATTTTCCCCTGGGGGGTGATTTCCCACTTTCCTTCTCACTGTCTCATTCTATCTCTCTCTGGAGAGCACATGCACCCTATACCAAAAACCCAAAACAAAAAAGGACTGAGATAAGAAAGAAGCAAGAGGGGGACCACCAGTTGGCGTAATGGCTATGTTGCTGGACTCCCATGTGGCTGACCACAGTTTAAGTCCCGGACCCGGTGGCTTAAACTCACGTGAGGCCCATGTGCGTGGGTGCCCAAGATCCCGAGAGGAGAATGGAGGACAAGGGACTGTGGTGTGGCCATTCCCCCTGGAGGGTAATTCCTCGCTTTCTGTATGTCTCTTGTCAATCTGGCAAGTGCACACACCCTATAGCAAAAACCTCTCAAAAAGAAAAAAAAAAAATAAGAAGAAGAAGAAAGAAGCAAGAGGGAAGAAGCAGATCTTGTACATCACGGTAAGTATTATGTCATAGTAAGTATTATGTTTTTCATCTGGAATGCAATTTGTGCAGAATGAGAGCTCTCTTCAAATATCTGAAGGGCTGTCAGATTAAAAAAGAATTAAGACAACTTCTAGGAAAGAGGAATGGGGAAAATATGAAAGTAAATTAAAGTAGAATGTTCTGAAGACTAATGACTATATAAATAGATTATCTTGAAAGAAACTAAACTCTATTACTAGACATGTTTAAACAAAACTCAATGCCAATTGGCCTACTACATAACAGAATCTATTAGGGGACATTTTAAGTACTTCAAACTCACAAGACAGATATCACTTACCAATTCTACACCTATTACTCCTGCACCAATAACAACCATTTTTTCTGGAACTTTTTTTAAAGATAAAGCACCTGTAGATGACACTATTGTATCTTCATCAATCTATAATAAGAAAAACAGAAGACAAAATTAAAATTATTTAGTAAAAAACTAGTGATTTAAAAACTGCAATCTCACTCAGTAAAATCACTAAACATACTAAGTTACTTGTGTTAAGGTATAAAATGCATATACCCAATTCATTAAATCCCATTAAACATACTAGCTTTAGGGACCAGCACATGGCATAATGGTTACATCACTAAACTCCCACGTAGTCGACCGTGGTTCAGTCGTGGACCTGGTGGCTTAAAACTCACACCAGGCTCGTGTGCATGTATGCCCAATATCCCAAGAGGAGAATGGAGGAGAAGGGACTATGGCATGGCCATTCCTCCGGGGGGATGATTTCTCACTTTCTATCTCTCTATCTCTCTGGCAGATGCACACAACCTATAGCAAAAAAAAAA
>NW_006198219.1:2100573-2154557 GCF_000334495.1 Tupaia belangeri chinensis
AGAGACAAAAAACCAAAAAAAAAAAAAAAAAAAAAAAAAAGAAAAACTCTCAAAAAAACCCCCCTAACTTTAAATTTTATCATTTAACATTAATACAATGGTCAATTTTAACTTCAAATTGAATTTAAATATATCTTAATATAAAGTGCTCTGTAGATAGTCAAAATCACCACAGAATAAAGATAGCCAACTTCCTAAAGCTGAAATACTGTCAAATCATAGTATTCCAGTCAGAAATCTAAGTTTTAAAGTAATTTATAAAACATCTTTTTTTGTTGTTGGTTTATTTGCCAGATGGTGCATATATGTGTTTGAGGGAGGGAGAAAATGAGAAAGCATCCCCCACGGGGTACAACCATGCCACAATCCTTTCTTCTCCATTTCTCCTTTCAAGATTTTTGGGCATGCACATCAGCAAATGTGCAAACATTCTCTCTCTCTTTCTCTCTCTCACACACACACACACACACACACACACGTCCAGCATGTTTTTCAAGCCACTGAGTCTGGGACTTGAACCACATAATTACTTATGTGGAATACTACCGCCTTAACCACCAAGCCACCTGCTGGCCCTATAAAACATATTTAAAAGAATGTTTTAAGAGTTGTAAATTATAAAATGCAAATACCGTGATTCCAGGAAAAGGAGTGACTTCTGAACCTGTAGCTATGAGAATGTTCTTTGTATCAATAACTTGAGTGCTGCCATCAGCTTTCGTAGCAGTAACCTGATTTTTGCCAGTTATTTTTCCATATCCATTTACATGAATGACCTTTATAAGATAATGTTTATAAATTCAAAATTTGAAATGACTTTTGATAAACATAATTGAAAAAATATACTGACTTACTTGATACAAAATGTGTCCCCCCTTACTGCTACATATGAAATAGCAAAAAATTCATTATATTTGTCATAGTAATCTATTTTAGATTTGCAGTCTAATTAAGTAAATATCATCTAGTGTCATGTCCAAATAACATCACTCTATTACCATAATGCAATATTTATTACACATATAAAATAAAGCAGTCCAAACATTAAGTACCAACCTTATTCTGCTTGAATAAATGGGCAATTCCACCAGTTAGAGCTTTGACTGCAGTAGTTTTCTGCTCCATCATCTTGTCTAAATTCAAGCGAACTTCAGACACTGTAATTTGTTAAATAAATCTTTAGAATTTATCTAAATGTCAGAAGCAATGTGGACTATTTTTTCCTAATCAAGGTCTGGAAAATTTCAATCTAATGCTTACAAATCTGTATAAAAGGCTATATTAAAATGTTTAAGTTTAATAAGCAATAATAATCACAGCTGAAAAAAAGGCCAACAACATTGTATCACAATAACAGATTCTATCAAACACTGTAAAGTGTATACCTGGGGTAAAAATGAAACCCAAAATAAAATACTATATCCCACTGTGTGTTCTCCAAATACCTTATGCTAGTTATAAATTTCAAAGATATTTAACTAGAAATAAAGTAAAATATCTCCTGAAATTTTGAACAAAGGGAAATGCTAAACTTCATGAAGACAAAAAATACATTATCTGAAAACTTCAAATACAGAGGTTTCATTTAAGAATCTAGTTTAATCACCTACATTTCAATCACTCATTTATGTCAGAAGATAACTCTAAAGTAACAATATAAGGAAAAATGCCCAACTCAGTAGAACTATAGAGATAAGAAATACATCTTAAAAAACAACTCAGGCAACTATCATATATTTTAGAGATTCAGAAACAGAGATCCTGAAACACTTCCAATTACCAAGGTCACAGAACTAGAATGTAAAGCCTTTCTACAACACAGGTCTAATTATCCCACCCCACCCTTTCCTTACATCACTCTACTTTTCATCTAGTTAATATAGTTTTAATGTATATACATCACTGCTACACCCACTGAACTGCCTATTCATAGCCCTTGCTTTCAGAAATCTAAAGTTGTAAAGACAGAAATGAAAGAAAATTAATACCCCAAGGTATAGTTAAACTTTCCTAGAACAGATTTCTCTTCTGGAAGTTACCTGCCTACAACAGTTATCTGCCTACAACTAGAGAACAAAGATGAAAACAGCCCCAAAAGGTATAGCAGGAGACAAGTACAGCACATTCTAATGTTAAGAAATGTCCTCCTCCTTTTCTACTATGCTTCACCTTTCTCTCTCCTCTGTTCATTCCACTACCAACAAGTTAGGAAGACCTTTCCTCCTCCCTTTAGTTTTATCTGCCCATAGCACTCAGGAATCCACCTCCCCCCGCCCTCCCCCAGTGATCTCCAGGTTTCAGGGAAATGAAATCTGATTCTTCACATACATACACAAAAGTAGACTTCAGGCTACAACATGGAATCAACTTAAGTTTCTAAAAACTGATGACTGGGTTGAAAAACTGTGGCACATATATACCATGAAATACTACTCAGCTATAAGAAACAATGAGATCTTAGGGACCGGCAGTTAGCGTAATGGCTATGTAGCTGGACTCCCACGTAGTCGACTGCAGTTCGAGTCCCGGACCTGGTGGCTTAAACTCATGCTGGGCTCGTGTGCGTGCATGCCCAAGATCCCGAAAGGAGAATGGAGGAGAAGGGATTGCGGCGTGGCCATCCCCCCTGGGGGGTGATTTCTCTCTTTCTATCTCTCTGTCTCTCTCTGTCTGTCTGGCGAGCGCACACGCCCTACAGCAAAAACCTCTCAAAAAAAAAAAAAGAAACAATGGAAAAATCTGAAGATACAATAGAAGAGAGGATGAGTGTAGATACCAGAGACTGTAAGGAAGAGGGGTTGTAGAGGCTGGCTGTGAGATGCAAAGGGAAGAAACATTTAACAGAAAAAAAAGTGTGAAGTTCTCCGTTGAAAAAGATATAGATACTATACATCATGATAGAGACTTCATGTAAAATGCAAAATTAATCTGAAAATAAAATAGTTGGCAAAGGAATAGAAAATATCAAGGCAGAAACTGAATTTAAGCATTCTTTCCTAAGTAAATCTCTCCACATTTTCGAGTCTTCCCTCACTAAATATCTACTACACAATTGTTAGACACATGCAAACCTTCTACAAGAAGAGTCAAATCAAACATGTCTAGTGATATCACTAAATATGAAAAACACACTTACTTTCAATTCCCCTGGATGCGAAATCTTTTCCATGGGCCATATGGTAATAATGAGAGTTATTCAATAAAGCCTAAAGAAAATAAAAGGAAAAAATTATCAAATATTCATACACAGACGAGTATGATCAGAAAGCACTTATGAGGAGCCAGCAGATGACACGGTGATTAAGGTGCTGGACTCCTACATGGCTAACTGCGGTTTGAGTCTGGGGCCTGGTAGCTTGAAACAGGCCATGCACGTGTTCATGTGTGCCTAAAATATTCCAGGAGGAGAATGAAGAAGGCAATGTGGTGTGGCCAAACGAGGGGTGAGTTCTCATTTTCCCTCTGTCTCCCTCTCTCTCCAGCGAGCACAAGCACTCTGGCAAAAACCTTATTTTAAAAAAAGCTATGAAATGCTATTCTCTACATACAATAGTACACAGGATTACACCAACTCAGTTTCACTTATGTAAATAATCTAAGACAAATGACAATGATATAAAAAATGAACAAATAAGATTTAAAAAAGCATTCTTACTTTCTTTATAAAGCAAAGGTATATACACTTCAAGGTGGCAGGTGAAAAAGAGAGTCATGTTCACATACATGAAGGACCCAAAAGGAGAACTTACTACCTATAATGTTTCACTGATAAAGGAAAGCTAAGGAGAAAAAAATGAAATCTCAGATTCTGTGTGAATGGAAAGGCTAAAGTTCTGAAGCAAGGAAGGAAGCTATTTCAGGAATGTATGGCAGACTGATGATAACTCTCATGTTTTACAAAGGAAAACTGTTGGATTGTTTTTGTTTTTATCACCCTTGGATTATTTCCATATTATTGTATTAGTCTAATAATCCAGTGTCATTGCTTTATTCTAGTTAGCACCTGGAGGAAAAAAACCTATGCTGTACAAGCATGCTCACCTTAGAAGGAATACAACCAACATTCAAGCATGTTCCACCAAGTGTTTCATTTTTCTCAATGCAGACTGTCTACAACCAAAGAAAACATGATTTAACTGCACATAACCTACAACTTGCAGTTCATTAAAAATGTCTTAATTCTACAAAACAAGATACTCAACTGTGTTTTAAATAGACTAAAATACTGTGTCCTTTAAAATTTATCATTTGAATAATGCTAAGCTCAGACTAACTTAAAAGTGAATTATTCTAAAATATATTTTTGTTTGTTTAACATTATCAAATATACACTTTTAGTTCTACCATTGCCTCTTCCAAAGTATAATCAGAAGACAAAAAGTACTACAAGAGAAAAAAAATAGTGGATTTCACTTTCCCTTCCAGGAGTGTACTACAACTCAATGAACCCTCTCTTCATTACCCTCAAGATTACAGATAATTTAGGGACCAGCAGTTAGCGTAATGGCTATGTCGCTGGACTCCCATGTAGTCAACCGTCGTTCGAGTTCTGGGACTGGTGGCTTAAAACTCGCGCCAGGCACGTGTGTGTGCGTGCCCAAGATCCCGAGAGGAAAATGGAGGAGAAGGGATTGCGGCATGGCCATCCCCCCTGGGGGGTGATTTCTGGCTTTGTCTCTCTGTCTCTCTCTGGCTTTCTGGCGAGCGCACGCGCCCTACAGCAAAAACCTCTCAAAAAAAAAAGATTACAGATAATTTATAGAGTTAAGAAATTATTTACCATGATTTTACCTGTAAAGTATAAAAGTTGGTGAATAAGTTCTACTCTTCCCAACTAGAAATGAGTCAACACCTCATTCGCTTTTAAACCTTACCTTAAAGCCTAACTGGGCAGCTTTAATAGCAGCAACATATCCTCCGGGACCAGAACCTATCACTGTTACATCAGCATCAACTACAATAAAAGCAAATTGATATGAAACTGTGAATTGCTTAATATTTACAAAAAATAACTCTCTGGAAAAACAAACAAACTAATACTTTAACAACTATAGAAAATACCAAGTTCCAAACAGTCCACCTCTCACTGAAGATACTATTAATAGATACAAGCTGCCATTGCAATCCCACTAACATGGCAGAAAGCACAAAACAGAGGGGGGAAAGGCAGAATTTCTATCTAGAGATTTGTTAGCTAAGAATAAAAAGAGGAGAGGGTACAATCCAATGACAATTTTTTATGAACAAGCCAGTATTTAGGGGAACTATACAGATGTCTAAGGCTTACTTTGAAATGTAACAAAAATAAGATGAACTGATAAATAAATACATGGACAGATATGTATCTATGTTAAGCACAGAAGTGTTAATGGAAGAAACTAGAGGTGTTAAACTTGAAATTCTTACAACATTTCTAAAAATTTGCAATTTTTCATAATAAAATGGTAGAAAAACAAACCAGTCAATTCTCACTTGTACCAAAGGACACATGTAAGTGAAAATTTACAACACATGATTCTGACGTACCCTCTCCTTGTCAAGAAGCATTTCAGGTTAGTTCCCATACATAAAGTTAAAATATTGATACAGAAGAGTATTTAAATGAAATATATTAATTTACGACATACTTGATGGAAAACTTTTACAAGAGTGCCATCAGCCTTTAAGAGTGAAAAGAAACTGAACTGATATACAAACTGTTAGCATGAGAGAGAGAGATGGCTATTAGCAAAAATGATAAAGACAACTGGATAGCAATCTGCATTTCAGGTGTCAGTGAAGTATCAGCAGAAGTTGATACTTCAAAAATACTGGGTGAGCCAGCAGGTGGCATGAAGGTTCAAGTAGCTGGATCTCAGAAGGCCAACTTGGCTGTTTGAGTCTTGGACCTGGCAGCTTGAAAATCACACTGTGTGTGTGTGTGTGTGTGTGTGTGTGTGTGTGTGTGCCCCCAAAATTCTGAGAGGAGAAAGGAGAAGAGAGTACAGTGTGGCCATCCCTCCAGAAGAGTGACTTCTCACTTTCTCTCTGTCCCCCCCAGTGGGAGCACTCATCCTATAGAAAAAAAAAAAAACTAAAAGAACTAATACACTGAAAGGGGGGGGGGGGGCAAAATAAGATGTATTAACAGAAACATGGCAATTAATGCCATAAAAATTAACTGAAAAAGAAAAATCAGGAAAAAGTGTTCTGCAAATTACTCTATAAATGTTACTTATCCTATCATTTTGAGGAAAACTAAGCACAACATTATTAGGACTACTGCTGAAATAAAGATTTTGGGTTATAAATCACTTATAATCACTAATAAATTACAAGATGTATTTCAATGCACCAGTTTACTATCATTTGGGTAATTTCTTGTGTGCCCATCAGTGAGTTAAATGCTTCCCATGTATTGGTATAGTTTTTTGTTTTTGTTTTTTATTTTTTCCTGTTAGAGGGTGACTGTGCTTACCAGGGACAAAGAAAGAAAAAAGCACCTCCCAATGAAGTGTGGTCATGCCACAATCCCCTCTCTTCCATTTTTCCATCCTTTCCTGATTTGGGGCATGTACATACATGTGCCTAGAGTGTTTTTCAAGCCAATGCGACCATGATTTGGACCACAGTCAGCCATGTAGGATCTGGCTCCCTTAACTACTTGGCCAGCCCCTGTACTGGGGGAAAAAACCCTAGAACTAACTTACACAAAGATGTACAACTACGAAGTGAGCTAGCCAGGGTTCAAAACAGGTCCTTAAATTCTGAAACTTAAGCTCCTAAATCACATATTCTATTGCCTTTCAACACAGGCAGATGAGGGCCCACTAACACATGGTAGTTTAAGCAGTGGGATCCCATATAGCCCACTGCAAAGTTTTGGCTCCAGACAGGTGGCCTGAAAAATACAGGGTGTATGTGTGTGCATGCCCAAAATCCCAAAACAAGGGTGAAACAGAGAAAGGACTATGGATTGACCATCTCCAAGGCAAGTACTTTCTCACTTTCTCTCTCCAACATGTGTACCCACTCTCTGGCAAATTTAAAAAGAAAACACTCAGATGATCCCATCACCTCCAGGGAAATCAGAACTCCAACTAAAATGACAAGAAACTGAAATCTAAGTATTTATGAATACCTACCCAATGAGAAAACCTTAGCATATACTGAGGGAAAACAGGCACATGTAAAAATGAAGATAAAACAAAATTATTTTTAAAAAGAAAAGAAGTAGGAGAAAAGGTAACATAAGGCAGTCGTCACTAATTAACAAATTCACTAAGGAGAGTATAAGAACTATTTGGTAAGATTTATTTGTTGACATCTTATTGGGGTTGGGGAGGTTGTTTTAAAATTGTCATTGGCCTTAACGTTCTCCCACCGTCACACACCCTATTCTTTTTAATCATCCAAAATTGCTTGGGCATGAAAATCCTAAATTCTAATCATTCACTTTCTGATCATAACCCTACATATAACCTCCTGGTCCATGATGAAGAAAACTACAATAGAAGGTTTTGAAGTAAAACACACCTGGGTTAAATATGAATTACCACCCTTAAATCCTTGGATGAATTATTTAATCTGTCTCTGGGTTTTGATGTAATGTAGGGATGAAAGCAAGGATGATATCTACAGTCCAGGGCTGAGAGAATCAGACAGAATATGTGTCAAGATCATAAGATGTCAAATGCATATTATTTCTCCTTTCCCAGATCTACCTCCTGACTTGAGCTCTTGCAGTCTCCAGTCCTGGTTTGTACAATGCTACCTGAGTGTCATCCTCTGCTAAAACCCAAATCGGATCCTATTCTCCTGCTCCTCATTGGCTTCCCTGTCTTTGGTTGGATAAAGTCCAGGTTCCTAAGTACAGCATTCAATCTCTTCAGTAATTGTTTCTCTAGCTTCTTCTCCCAGCACATTCTCCTGAGCCACCAACACCATGCAATTTAAGCTTAAGTAACAGTGAATTATTAGCTTACATGTGCAGAATTATGCTGGTCTACCTATGTACATTCTGTTCCACTTTCCTAGAAATAAATACCGGCAGCACACACTTCAATTTATAATTACTACTCTAGGCTCTTGGAACATGTATAAATGACAGAGCCCTGACTCTCTCAGTCTAACTAGACAGAAAAAAATAAATACTAGAAAAGCCCACTCTGCACTCAGAGTGATATTTTAAAATAAATTTGATTCTATCATCCTCCTGCTTAAAACACTTTAATGACTTCCAACTGTTTCTGGCGTAGTTAAGGATTTTCAGAATAAAGACATCAACTCTCTATCTCCAGCACGTTCAAACCACTTTGGCCCTTTTTGGTTCCTCAACTGCATTATACGTGGACTTCAAAATAGTTCATGTAATAAATGGAATTAAGGTATCAGTTTAATTTGGGGCAAAAGTTTTTTTTGAGATCCATACATAGTGTTTTTAAATATATATTTTCCATGAACATTCTGGAGACGACTCCTATGCTCCTTCCCACACCAAAATAATTCTACTACTTCTTCCACCTGGAACACTTCTTCCCATCGCCCACTCCCGTCCTGATCCCTTTTGGATCTCAATATAATTCCTTAGGAAGGAATCCTGACCATTCTTAATCTATACAGATTTTATAGTTCTCTACTTTTACCCTGTGTATTTATCACAATTATAATTAATTAGTTTTAGATATTTGATTTCACCAACTGGACTATTAGCCCTATAAAAGCTGATTCTGGTCTGTCTTGCCTTGTTCGCAGCTGTATCCTCGCAACTAGCTGAGCACACAGTAGATACTCAGTATTTGTTGAGATAATGAAAGAATAAAACAACAAGAATAGGGGCCAGCAGGTGGCATAGTGCTCAAGGTGTTGGACTCCCACATGGTAGACCACAGCTCAAGTCCCGAATCTGGTGGCTTGAAAATTGCACTGGGCATATGTGTGTACGTGCCCAAAATCCCAGGAGGAGAATGGAGGAAAAGGTACTGCAGCATGGTCATTCTTCCTGGGTGGGGGGGTGATTTTTTGCTTTCCCTCTCACTGTCTCTTCTTGTGAGCATACATGCCCTAAGGCAACAACCTTAAAACAAACAAACAAAAAAGAGCAAATGAATGTAGTGAATATGAGTGATTAAGTATTACAACTTTGTTCCTGTCATGAAATGTACAGTCATACTAATAGTAACAAACAAAACTGTGCAAACTTTTTTTTTAAGAGATATTTTCCCAGAGAGACAAAAATCACCCTGGGGGAATGTAAGAGATATTTTTGCTCTATGGCACATGCGCTCCCCAGAGAGACAAAAATCACCCTGGGGGAATGGCCATGCCATAATCCCTTCTCTTCCATTCTCCTCTCAGGATTTTGGACACACATGCAAATACACCTGGCATGAGTTGGAAGCTGCCAGGTCTAGGATTTGAACCACAGTAGGCCATGTTGGAGTCCAATGACTTAACCACTACACCATCTCTGGTTCCATTTGCAAATCTAAATGAACTTCAATTTTAAGAATATTTAAACATCTCCCAGATGTTGCAACAGGGACTATAACATAATAAACTGAAGCTCCTTAAGCTGGTTAACCTGCACTCATCTAAGGAAGCAGGCTGAATAGAATAGCAATTGAGTGTAGGCTCTAGATTCAGAAGGATTCTTCTCCCAGCTCTGTCATTCCCTAGGTGGCAAGTTCTCTAGATTCAGTTCCCCTATCTATTAGATGGGGAAAACAGCAGCACATATTTGCTAGGAGGGCCATGAGGATTAAAGACCATACCTGACACAGAGTTAAGCTCTCAATGCACCACTCATTTATTATCACTGTCATTAGAACTGGATACTTATTTTGTACCACGGCAATAAGTAAAACAAATAAGAAGCAGGGTTATTTATTCAACAAATATGTACTGAACACCTATTTAGCACCTAAAATAGAACAGTTACAGTCCTTGCTCTGATGAAGCGTGCATTCTTGAGGGAAAGATAGTCATTAAATAAATGCCCAAGGTAGGGTCAGCATGTGGTGTCGTGGTTAAGGTGCTGGACTCCCATATGGCTGACTACAGTTTGGGTCCCACACCTGGCAGCTTGTTTTCTTGCTTTCTCTTTCTCTGTGTCTCTCTCTGGTGAGTGCATGTGCCTATAGCAAATTTAAAAATAATAATAAATAAAATTAATAATTATTTTTAAATGCCTTAGATGAATTCATTTTAAAATGTTATTTCAAAGACTCAAATATTTTACACACTTTATATACATGGATATTAAGAGATTTATAATTTCCTCAATGTCAAAAGATCACTAAACTGTTTGATTAAGGAGTACTCAAATTCATTCCATTAAAATCTAAGTTCCTACTTAGGGACTGCTGGAAAAAGGGAAGACACTGAATGAGTCCTTGTTAGATGATTCCCAAGGTACAGAATAAGCCATAAAAAAATTTAAAAAGTAGTCATGTTAACAGATACTGTGGAAAGTGCTACTCTAGTGCACACACGCAAGGTTCTATCATGAATAGAGCTAGAATAACTAACTCACTAGTGACCAGAATCCTCTCTCCCTGGTTTCTCGTAGAAACGAAATATCAAAAATAATGGTTTAACCATCTTAAGGTTACATGATAAAATTATTACAGAATGTTGAGACTGAAGGTCACAGAGTCTCCCCAGCTAACTAATGGTTTCTACAATGAAGCTCTAGACACACAAGTGAGTCCAGTAAATGTCAAAATAAGTAAGTTCAAATAACCAATATTCTTGGTATTAGGGGGTTAAAATACCTAAACACAGGCTCATTAATCTTCTGTTTTAAATGCTTAAAAATAAGACACATTGATACAGCAGAAACTTCAAAATTATAAAGAAGTATCAAGAAAATTCCATAATCCATAGCTTCCTTTTAAACTGTATCCTGTTTTGTTTTGTTACTTTTTAATATGCCAGAGGGCACATGTACTTGCCAGAGACAGAGAAAGTGAGAAAGCACCTCCCATGGGAATGATCACACTGCAATCCTTTCTCCTGTTTTTCCCTCCTTTTAGGATTTTAGGCATGCAGGCACATGCTCCCTGCATAATTTTCAAGTTGCGAGGTCCAGGACTTGAACCACATAGTCACGATGGATCCAGCCACCTTAACCATCATGCCACAAACTGCCCCCACATCCACTTTTCTAATTGTCTAAGGGTGTGCACAGAAAGAGAGAAAAAGAAAAGAGAGATAAAGCACTCCCCAATGAGGGATGGTCATGCCACAATCCCTTCTCCTCTGTTTCTCCATCCTCTCAGGATTTAGAGCACATCCTCCCACCGGGGCTGGGATTTGAACCTCAGTGGAATATATGGGACCTGGCTCTGTTAACTAGTAAGATACAAGGTGGGCCGACATCCTACTAGTTTTTAAAACTTACCTTTTTTTTGATCCATTAAGACTTCCATTCAAGATGTCAAAAGTCATCTCAGTATTCTAAACAGTGTTAAAACAACCAACACGATCTGACCCAATAAACAAAACTAACTCTTAAAAACAAAGACACATGATGTTGCTTCTCTGCTCAAAACCCTCTGGTGGCTTCCTATTATACTTGAAATAAAATCCAAACTACTTGTCCTGGTTTACAACACACTCCATGATCTGACCTCAGCCTACCTATTCTACTTTGCCACCTACAGGTCCCTACTCCAACCTCGCCAGCTTTCTTGCTACTCTTGAAACTGTACAAGCTAATTTCTACCTTAGACTTTTCTTACTGCTTTTTCTCTCTGCCGGACATAATCTTCTCACTCCCTCACTTCTCTCGGGTCCCTACTAGACATCATCTCCTCAGAAAGGCTTTCCCTGAAACTCTATCTACAATGGTCTTGTTTCCTCCTAGTTACCTGCTTTAAGTTTCAATTATTTCCCAAAATACTAATCAATTAGTTAAATACAGTTTGTCTCATATCACCAGACTGTAGTTCCGTAAGAGCAGGCATTTGCCTTGTTCACTGCCTAGAATGCATTAGGTGCTCACACACATTTAAGCAGACATGAACAAATTAATTCTAAAACAGGTTATTAGTTATTCCAGTATTTAATTGCTTTTACCCTGAAACGCAAGATACTGATAGCTCATTTGATGAAAACCGGTTTTTGATACTTACTCGACTGATCTGCATAAGTTCTCAGCGGCACCACAGAAACTCCCTGGAGGCCGTGAGATACTCGATTAAAATGGCCTCTCTAGAAAAAAAGAGATGATATTCTTATTATATAAGATAGGAATTCAAAGCAGAACTATTCAAGGTGGATGAAAACAATTTTGGGCAAATGTATCAATCACTGATTAGTAATTATCTTCCATTGCCACGCTGAGGTTACATACCAACTTCTCCTCTTTGACAATAACACTTCTTTTTCACAACCTCAGTTTGCCATAGTTATCATTTTTATAGTCAACAAAAAAATCTAAGATTAAGTCTAATAAAAATGTATTAAATGTTATTAAGTCTTATAAAATTTTAAGCAGCATGACTAATTTTTAGTATCAGGGATCATTTCAGTCGAAGTTCTAACCTAAGTACTTTAATAACTTACAGTATGACACTTGTAATTATTGTTTCCTAACTCTACTAGGAAACTATTATTTCCTACCATGTATATATAGTCCGTATGTACCAGGAACAATATATGAAGATGTTCCAGAGCTATCAACTAGGAACAGAAAATTAAACAAGTTTTAACTTAGAAAAGTGCACTAAGTAATGTATTCGTAGTCTGAAGCTACAGTTTTACAAACAACCATAATTTCCACAATCTTACATGACATCTAGTATGTTGCACTGACTTCTGGGAACACAGGTTCCTCACCTTTGAAACAAAGGGGTTTGATCACTACATTATCTTTAAAGTCTCTACCAACATAAATACCAAGCCACAATCCCAGATAGAACTTAGCTGTATTTGGTACAAGATGAAAGGGGAAGTTGTCTTGAGGATAACTCGCTGCAATTAAAGGCACACGCCTTTAGGAGGACCCGAGGGATGGCAGTGGACACTAGTTTAAAGCTGCAAACGCTGATGGGCCTTAAAAAGAGTCCCTGGGGCTATCTGTTGAGGCTGATTCTGCACGGGTCATTCCAGCAGTGGCCCCAAGGTTACCTGCACACTGCAAGAATTAGGTCATCCAGGAGTCTGGATTAGAATAAGGAAAGCAGTAGGTATGAAAAGCAGGCCAAGTGAGACAAGGAAGGCTTACACTTCTGCCAAGGTGGAGGCCTGTGTGTGACCCACAGGTCTCCTCGGCCCTGGTTTGAGTACTGTGGGGTGTAACTGTCGGCAGTCACACAACGAGCAGAGATTCTCCACTGCCCGAGCCAGGCCCCCTGGGCTAACGCAGCCGAAGTACAAGCCATTAGCTCGGAGGAGCGGCCTGGGCTGAGCTGGTGCAGAGGAGGCCAGGAGGTGGCCCTGGCCAGGCCGCCGGCCTCCCACCCACGTCCCGGGCCCGGCGAGCAGGCCTCTCCGTGCCTCTAGCTCAGCATGACCCCACGCAGTCGGCCCTCACCTTGGCCAAGGAACAGTACACACGACTCCAGCTCTGCATTTTGGCCCCGGTACTTTCCTTTCCGCCAAGGCTTTCACCTCCGCACACAGGCTCCGCCAAGGTCTCCCCGCCCTGCGCATGCACAGCGCAGCCTACGTCATCGCCCGGAGCAGCGCGATTGGCCCGCGCAGGCCCCCGCGCGAAGTGTTCCTGCCAGGCTGGGCGTCGTACGCTGTCGAAAGGAGCGCCGTGCTTTGGGGCGGCGGGCCGGACCGTCTTGCTTTGTGGCCGCGGGACGGCTGGAGGAACCCGGTTAGCGGCTTCTACTGAGAACGCTGAAGTTGGAAGACGAACTAAGTGAACGAGACAATCATTTGTTTAATCCAAGCGAGAGAAAATAAAGCTTAACAAGTTCTCTGGGAGCTTCCCCAGGCCTTCGCTCACTTCACCCTTAGCACAACCGTCTGAAGTGCATTACTACGGGTCTTTCCGTTTCTTGGATTAGGTTAAATAAACAATGGCCCGAGGTCTCGCACGGCTGAGAGATTGTAGCCGCGAGGCCAAAGCCTTTGATTTTAGCTACACTTTATAGACTTTCCCCTAAGGTTAAATGCCACAGAAGGGATGGGAACGCATTTTTGGTATCCCCAGCAGACTGCTGTAAGAAAACTAACTAGCACTGTGTAGGAAACACTATTTTCTGTGTTTCCTTTGGGAAACACATGTCCATACTAAAATCAGGAAGGGTAGGAGGGAGGATAAGACTTCAAGTTCTTTTGAGATAATAGACTCAAAATGGTTGGAAAACATCCTCTTTAAGACCGAGCACTCAGGTCTGACATCTGATTTTTGTGGTAACTCTTAGTTTGATAAAATATTTACACATTTCTTGAAAGTTTATCATCCAGGGACTATGCTGGATTCTCTACATTTAAACCTCGTTAGAAAGAATGGGGGAGGGGGAGGGGGAGGGCGTTGCAGGTATGTATCTCACATGGTCCATGGTGGTTCAATCTCAGACCTGGCAGCTCTCTCTCCCTCTCTCTCTCTGTCTCTGTCTGTCTCTCTCTCTAGCGCGCGCACGCGTGCACACATGTGCCCTATAGAAAGTTAAAATAATAATAATCATAAATAATTCTTTTTTTAAAAAAATTAAAAAGAGAAGAAAGAAATTACTCTGAACTCACAGTTGGCTAACCAGGTTCAAGTCCAGATTAGTGATGGGCACATGTGTGGGGGCACCCAGAATCCTGAGAGGAGAATGGAGGGTGGAGAAGGTATTACTGGGTGCCCATCCTCCTTAGGAAGGAGGGGTGATAGCTAACCTTAAAAAACTTTCCCTCCCTCTCTCCAGAAAGCACACATGCCCTATGGCAACAACAAAAACTAAAAACCACAAAAAGAAAGAAAGAGATTACTCCTGGGACCAGCAGGTGGCATGGTGGTTAAGGTACTGAACTCCCACATGGCGATGGCAGTGCCTGTCTGGGATCTGGGGACTTGAAACTCTGTGTGTATGTGCGTGCATGACCAAAATCCTAAGTAAAGAATGGAAGAGAAGGGATTGTGGCATAGCCAACCCCCCGGGGGGGGGGGGGGTGATTTCTTGCTTTCTGTCTTTCCCTCTTTCCTGTGAGTGTATGCACCCTAAGTAAAAAGAAACTCTTAAAAAAATTTTTTAAAAAGAAGACAAAGAAAAAAAGAAAGAAAGAAAGAAATTACTCCTTACCTAGTGATGCTCAGTTTTAGGAGACAAAAGTAAATAATATTTAATGTTTGTTATAGGGACTGTTGGTTGCCATCCAATATGTGCTTATAAAAGTACAATATTAAACTGGACACATGGGTACCCAGAATAGCAGCTACTTTTTCCAGGTTCCCATTGCCACTAGTTGTGACTGTGGCACTTTGATATTATACATTTTTGGGTTTTCATCCAAAGATCCTAGCTCATAAATATATGGGCTTTTGTCCTTGGTTCCTGAAGCAGAGGAAAAGGTAAATTTTCATGACCCAAGGGAGGTCATGAAAATTCCAATCTTCCTCCACCTTTAGGACCCTCCTTCCGGAAGGGTCACACCCCATAACCAGGGGTGAAGGAATGCCCCATATACAGGTCAAAAATTTGAACACATAGGCCTTGCTGGGTTCCTTACCCAGTCTGTTACCCTCATTCCTATACAATAAAGTCTCCATAAAGATCCTAAGGGACAGAGTTCAGAAAGTCTCAGTATAGCTGAGCTCCTGGAGGTTCTTAAAAGGGCATATACCCCAAGAGGGCATGGACACGCCATATCCCACCCCTCCCCCACATGCCTTCTCCTATGAATCACTTTATCAGTGTCTTTTAAAATATCCTTTATAATAAACCAGAAATTGGAAGTACTTGATTGTTTGGTTCTGTGAGCCGCTGTAGCAAATGAGCCAAACCTGAAGGGCGGAGGCATTCATGGGAACCCACCATGTAGTCAGTTGGTCAGAAGTTCTCAAGGTTTGGATTTCCAACTGGTTTCTAAAGTGTGTATGTGCCAGGGGTAGAAGAGGCTTGGGTACTAAGCCTTCAACCGGTGGAATCCAACACTACCACCAGGTAGATCATGTCAGAATTGAGTTGATTAGAGGACACCCTGCTGATGTTTGCTGAGAATTGATTGCTTGCTGGTGGGGAGAAGTCTTGACACACTGTGGGATCACAGAAGTAATTTACGCTGTGAGAGAATCAAAGAAAAACACTATGACTAGGAGTCATCTCTGTGTATGCACAAACCAAGCAGTTCTTTCCTAAACTCTTATGCACCTTTTGATTCCTAGTCCCTTTCCCAGAATTATGAGATTCTCATAAAGAAAATACCTCTATTTTTTCCAGCTCTCATTCTATAGCCCAGGAGCTCAACCTAGTATGAGAAATCAGGCGGGATGTATAATAAATACCTTACTGTACTTGCCATATCTGTGTAAGCTCCTCCCCATTTCCACCAATCGTACCTCTTCTCCCAGTTAGAACAAAGGCCATAATGGATATCAGTTAGTGCAAACAAACTTAGAGAAAGAGTTGGTCAATACTAGAAAGCCCACACTAGCAGCAATTCTATTCTAACTATGGGAGTCAAACACTGGATCATAATTATTTTGATATCTTCTTTTTTTTTTCACTTAAAACTATCTCATGAGCAACTTTTCATATTAATATTAACCTACAACATAATTTGTAAAGACTACTTAGTATTTTTGAATGTACCTTAGTTCAACTATTTCTTATTGTTAGATATGTAGACCAATTTTTTTAATATTATAAACAGCTTGTGGCTAAGTCTTTGTACACATTTTCTACCAATTTTTTTGAAGTATGCCCAGTAGAATTGCTAGGTCAAGTAACAGCATAGTTTAAAGCTTTTTAAAACTGTCTTTGACTTATTTTAATTTTGAACAGTGGTTACATAAGTGAATCAGAAGTTCTAACTGGCAGTTTCAAGTGTCCTTAATTAATTTTAATAAGTTGATAAAAACAAATTGTAAATTTTAAAAGTAACTACTTATTTAATTTATTATTATTATTCTGGGAGAGATTTTTGCTATAGGGCACAGGCACTCACCAGAGAGAGAGACAGAAAGCAAGAAATCACCCCCTAGGGGGATGGCCACGTCACAATCCCTTCTCCTCCATTACCCTTTCGGGATCTTGGGCACGCACACACATGTGCCCAGCGTGAGTTTTAAGTTGCTAGGTCCAGGACTTGGACCCATCTGCTGTCCGAAATTATAAATTATTTAAGCAGTAAGTCAAGAAAATAAAATATTTCAAAACATGGCTTATCAAAATGTTGCCTTTGCTAGTTTAAAAAATAAATAAGCCAAACTATAATGAGTTTTTTGGTGCACTCAATAAAATAATGATAAGAACATGAATTTCATGATTGATACCAATAAGTTGTTTTCAGATTATATACTCTCTCACAGACCTCTACATGGAAATGACCAATTCTTCTTTCACTGGTATGTTAAGATTATCTTTGTTAATTTATAGGCTTTTTTGTTGCCTGATTTTTATTTGTTTTGTTTTGTTGGAGAGGTTTTTGCTATAGGGCACATGCACTCACCAGAAAGGCAGAGAGAGACAGAGAGACAGAAAGCAAGAAATCACCCCCTAGGGGGATGGCCACGTCACAATCCCTTCTCCTCCATACTCCTCTCGGGATCTTGGGCATGCATGTAAACATGCCTGGCATGAGTTTAAGCCACCGGGTCTGGGACTCAAACCATGGTCAACCAAATGGGAGTCTAGCCACATAGCCATTACACCAACTGCTGGTCCCTGTTTTGTTTTGTTTTGTTTTTTAAAATCTCAGGAAGGTAAAATTAGATGAAACCTTTAAAACAGAAAAGTAAGGCTTCAAATTAATCCCACCACCTGGTGATGTTCCTTATAAGCAGTCTCTAAATCAAAACCAGATACTAGAACAGTCTATCCTAAAGAATGAACAGCAGGCCGGAGCCTCCACACTACTTCACGCAACTGTTTAAATTAAATCAGCAGCACCTATTCCCTTTATATAAGCTCCCTCTTCTGAAGCATTACACTACCTGCAGCAGGGTGCTCAATCATAGCACTTAGGAGTATCTCTCTACATTTAGTGGAATGCCCAGCAAATGAATGGCATGAAGGCAAACAAAGCACTGCCTAGGACTCCTCAGTGCTGCCTTTGGAGGCTGCAAAACAGTAGTTAAAAGTTTGGGAGTGTGCACCACATTGCCAACAATGGGATATGTCACAAGAGCATATGTCAAAAGAGTTAAGCTAATATTTCTCTTTAAGGTACATCTAAAATAGAAAAGTCTTTAATGTACACCATTTGTACACAAAATTGCACTTGATTTTGCTTTTATAAATGATTGGAATCACATTGTAACAGTTTTTCTCTCTCTGTTGCCTGATTTTTAATCAATACGTTTTTTCCTAAAACTGTACCTTGCAGTAAAGAATGGCATGGACAATTCAGTACATACTTGCAGAATAACCACGGGAGCAAATTTTGAATGTTCTCAGTGAATGAGATCGTTTAGGGGTAGTATCTAGTATGAAAATAAAATATGTTAGTGAAAGAAATCTGGGAAAAGCAATGTCAGGAGTTTGCAGAAAAAGAAAAGCCATAGAGGACCTTCAAAAGAGACTGGAGAGAGGTTTAAGGGAAATCAGAGGTGAAGGTTTTCAGAGAATCTAAGAGGGCAGAAATTTCTGAAAAAGATGGTTTGATGATTAAACTGAATCTTAATTTTTTCTTTATAACAGACTCAGTAGGCCTTAAAGGAAAATGTACCTTTATGCTGCTGAGAGCAGAAATGTAAGTGGTCAATAAAGTAGCCAGTTCAGTGAGGCTCTCTTCTTTCCATCTCTTTATCATTGACTCTCCTTCCTCTAGCCTCCTAAATGTTGGTATTTCATAGAAACCTGTCCCTAACTTCCTGTTCTTCCCACTGTACAAAGCATTTTGCTCGTCTTTATCCATTTCGGTGGCTCTAGACCTGCCTACTAGACTATAACCCTTCACCCTTATGCCCAGTCTCTAGTCCTCTACTGATCTCTAGTTTCATAATTCAAAGTTTAGTTATGGATTGCCTAACAGACACCTCGGCTGCAATCACATAACACCTACACATAAAATACTTATTTTTTCTTATATTTATGATTAATGATACCTACAAATAACCTATCATGCATAATAAAAATTTTGTAGCCATTCTTAAATCCTCTGTTTATCTCAGTGGATTTAGCCACTGTCTGGGTTGGGTTCCCCTGGGAGCAGAAACAACTATTTGGGAGCAAGTTTGTTTGAGAAATTATGTAGGAAAAGGGATGAAACCTATAACAGATACATTACTGAGTAGGACAGCATTGTAGGCAACTGAGGCTCAGACTCACTGGACAGCATAGTGCATGCTTCAGAGTCATCCTACCTAAAATATATCCATCACTTCCATCAGTTATTGGTTGAGGATTTCTTCCAAGGATTTTAACTCCTTGAGAATTCTGTCTGCCTGATAGGTGGGCTGAGTAAGTACCAGTAGCCAGAGAAATCATTCAGACAAGGGAGTTTCTGTTGTTTGCAGTGGGAAGCCTTGGATGAGCATGCAGGAAAAAAAAAAAAGAATGTTAAGATGATACAGAAAAAGCACCAGAAAATGGCATAATGGTTATGTTACTGGACTCCCATGTAGTCGACTGCGGTTCGAGTCCTGGACTCGGTGGCTTAAAACTCACACCGAGTGTGCATGTGTACGTGCCCAAGATCCCAAAAGGAGATTTTGAATTGTGGCATGGCCATTCCCCTGGGGAGATGGGGTGTGATTTCAAGGTTTCTGTCTCTCTGCAAGCACACGTGCCCCATAGGGAAAAAATCTCTCTTAAAAAAAAAAAAAAGAAAAGAAAAGAAAAGATGATACAGGGAGACACCGACAAGAACTGCTACAATCACCAAGTCCGATCAATTCTGAATGTGAGAAAGAGTGAAATAAACATTGCATATGCTTCCAAAGTCTCACACTTAGATGGCTGGTAGAGAGTGAAACCAATATAGAACTAGGCAACGCAGGCGGAAGAGCAGCTTTGAGGGACGATAACAAGGTATGTTCATTGAATTTGAGATGCCAGCTGGATAATCCAGTGGAGAAAAGTTACTGAAAACCCAAGTCTAGAGCTTAGACACTCAACACATGGACTTGAAAATCTGCTGGCATATGGATAGTGTGACACTTATAGGAATAGATAAATTCACTAAGGATAACACCTAAAAAAGGAATTTATGAAGGAGAGTGAAAAGGAGCTGAGAGATGGTATAGTTACTACAGTTTCAGGCACCAAGCAATTCCCAATAACTTTGTTCCTCTGAACTGGGCTCTGTGGCCTTCTAGAAGATATTGTTGCACAAGGAGAATTTCTCATTTAGGATCACCCTCCTCCAACTTCCTCCAGCAAGAAAAGAATTGGTGACACCCAAACAGTGGGATCTGAGAGGCCCTTAAATGGCTCTCTGTCCCCAAAATAGTTATACTTTATCTTTTTGTTTTTTTGAGAGGTTTTTGCTATAGAGTGCGTGTGCTCTCCAGAAAGACTGAGAGAGACAGAGAGATAGAAAGTGAGAAATCAACCCCCAGGAGGGATTGCCATGTCACAGTCACTTCTCCATTCTCCTCTTGGGATCTTGGGCACGCATACACCCACGCCCAGTGTGAGTTTAAGCCACTGGGTCCAGAACTCGAACCGCAGTTGACTACATGGGAGTCCAGTGACATAACCATTACGACAACTGCTGGTTCCCAGTTTTACTTTAATCACTTCCCAAGTCCTGGTGGGGAGTAGGGAGGTTAGTTTTCCATAAAGAGCTTCAATCCTATAGCTCTCTTCCAAACATTTACTATTAAAATAAGCTATTGGCTGATTATTCTAATTTTCCTCTTAGAGAAAAGAGGGTAAGAGAATTAACATTTGTTGAGCAGACATTCTACGCCCCGTGCGAGAGGATTTACATCATTTGTCCATTGAACTCTCAGTCCATGCTGTGAGCTAGTTTATCAGTGGATTTTTCTCTTGGATGGTTGGCCAAGGAAATAAGATCAAGGTGGGTGAAAAGATTGCTTGGGGTCGGGGGATAAGAACACTCCCCTACTGGGGAGACTGAGAATGGTGAAAATGGAGCAGCATGGGTGACAAGTGGACATCAGGTGAGGGGCACAAGCAGAAAGAAAAGACCCCAAATAGATGAGAAAGCGGAGACAACAGGCTTGGTGAGGTAGTTTCTGGCCCAGGACAGCCCCACATTTGCCTTGAGGATGAGTACTAATTGCAATAGTAGTAGTAAAGACGGTTCAGATAACCCGAGTTTTCCTTATAGGGCGCAAGCTCTCCTTATCCATTCACTCCTTTACTGATCTAATGCTCACTGTGTGCTGGGTGTTGTACTCCAAGCTGGGGAAGAAATAGAAAGGGAAACCAGAATCGGTCCCTGACCAGAACTTTGATGTACATCCTGAAGGGACACAGCATTAGTCAACTTATTTACTACCTGAATGGAAAGATGCAATCGCAGGGAGTGCTGTGGTGGAGCAGGGTGATCTAAGAGGGATTCAGATTGGTTGGGCAAGTTGGAGACAGAGGCCTCTTCTTAGGACTTGATGCTCATACTAATAGCCAAATAATGAGACATTATCAGGTGAGGGGGTGGGAGGAGTGTCCACGCCGTAATTATTATCATCGTACTCATTTCCTAGATGGAAGAGAGTGTCGTTAGGAGAACTGGACTGATGGTTAGGAGACCTAAGTTGGGGACCTAGCTGTTTCTTCGCTTTCTCTGTGTGTGATCAACCATAAATCATCTCTTGGCTCCCCACATTTTATAGGAGGGGTTACAAGGGCCCTTTTATTTATAAACCTATTTGAGTTGCAAAGAACTGGCTTATACAAAACTACAGAATAGTCATGGTAGTCTCATACCTGTTAGAATGACTTTTATTAGAAAAAAAGATAAGAGACAAGTGTTAGTGAGAGTGTGAAGAAAAGGGGACTGGTGGACGCTTGTTGGGAATGTAAATTAGTACAGCCATATTGGAAACAGTATAGCTGTCCCTTGAGAAATGATAAGATAACCACATGATCCACCAATCCCACGTTTGAGTATGCATCTAAAGGAAGTGAAATCAGCATCTTGACGAGTATCTGCACTCCGATGTTCGCTGCAGCATTCTCTACAACAACTGAGATTTGGGAACAGCCTAAGTGACCACCACACCTCCTTTATCCATTCCTGAGTCCTTCGCTTCTTTCTACTGCCTCATACTCTTACAGAGGAGGACTTCATCTCTGGCATTGGTTTGCACCGACTATGTAACCCAGATTGACCAGAGTTGAATTTGCCCATATATTCTGAACAAAAGCAGCCCATGGTTTTCAGAATTATTACCACACCTCCCACTCTCTTCAGTATTTTGTGATTTATATTGAGGGAATAATCATATTTCATTTCCTAATCATCTCCTTTCTCCTGTGGAATTATGCTTTCTTAGTCGATGCTTAAACAATAACAACAAAACTGTATCAAAATGCTAATCTAAGCAATTGTGGTTGATCATTAAAAATGAGTTATAGCGTTGTTGATGCCAGCAGGTGGCGTGGTGGTTAAGGGTGCTGGACTCCCACATGGCTGACTGTGGTTCGAGTCCCAACTTGGCAGATGGTGTTCTCATTCTCATTCTCTCTCTCTCTCTCTGTCCCTCTCTGGTCAAATTAAAACAAACAAACAAAATAATCCTTTAAAATAATGAATTATATTGACCAGCAGTTGGCGTAAGGGTTACATTGTTGGACTCCCATGTAGTCGACCAGGGTTCGAGTCCCGGACCCGGTGGCTTAAACTCATGACAGGCGCGTGTGCATGCGTGCCCAAGATCCCAAGAGGAGAATGGAGGAGAAGGTACTGCGTCATGGCCAGTCCCCTGGGGGAGTGGTGATTTCTTGCTTTCTGTCTCTCTCTGTTTTTCTGGAAAGTGCACGTACCTTATAGCAAAAACCTTTCCAAAAAAGAAAATAAAATGAATTACCATGTTGTTAACTGTATCTAAATATACAAGTAATTGAGAGTCAAAATTCACTTGTACTAACTTCCCAGGAGAGGGCAGTGTTCTTTCATTATGCCACTTGCTCCACTGTTACCTTCCAAAAGCAGGGAATTCCAAAAGGAAATGGGTTGGGGATAGAGAGATTTACCATTAATGCTTCAAAATGATGTTTATATGAGAGCACAACGTCCTATGATCAACAAACCCCACATGTTGTCAAGCATCTGCTATGCACATAATAGTGTATAGGTTACTGAAAGGAGGGCAAAATAGTTCAAAGGAAACCTTCCAGTTTCAGGAAGCACAAATCTGATTGCGGATATCAGTCATCTATGCAAGCAGGAACGTATCAGCCAGCACACCAGCCTGGACTGGGTTTTCTGTTTACACATACCCCTCTCCTTCCTCCTCCTCCAACCAGCATGAGTCAAATTACTGAATTCTTTGTCTCCTTAAGTCCTCACGCAAAAGTCACTCAGTGTGGTCCATCATGGCCACTGTAATTAAAATTACTGTACCCCCATCTCTGCCTTATACGTCATTCTCCCTTACGAGGCTTTATGTTCTTCTATAACACTTATCATCATATAACATACTAACATACTATGTAACTGTTTCCGGGTGTATGTGTGTGTTTAATAAGGTTTTCTTCTGCCAGCAGGACGTAAGCTAAGATTTCCGCCTGTTTTGTTCATGGGTACATCCCCAGTGTCTTGAACAGTGCCTTGCACACAGTAGGCACTCAAAGATATTTGTTTAGGGCCAGTCCACCATGTGGTGGTTCAGGGAGCCAGATCCCACATGGCTGGCAACACAGTTTGAGAGCCAGACCTAGCACCTTGAGAA
Organism: Tupaia belangeri chinensis; assembly: GCF_000334495.1. NCBI lineage: Eukaryota > Metazoa > Chordata > Mammalia > Scandentia > Tupaiidae > Tupaia > Tupaia belangeri. The sequence continues at coordinate 2,124,524 of NW_006198219.1, forward strand.
ACACACTGGGCACATGTATATACTCATGTGTTCAAATCTCAACAGGGTAGAAAAATGGAAGAAAAGCGATTGCTGTGTGACTATGCCCCAGTACAGGATGTTTCTCCTTCTCCCTCTCCCTCTGGCAAAATTTTCAAAAAGTTTGTTCAGTGAATGCAGTGAGTAGAAAAGGTAAGTGCTAAAGAAATCCGGAGGTGGAAAGGTCAAAATGGCTCGAGGACTTGGAAGACATCTTCAGGGAAGCTATAATTACTTCAATCGGTCTTTGAATGATGGGTAGGATATTGAAAGAAGGAGAAGAAAAATCTGGAAGAATGTGATTTCTGAGGCATGGAGACACCTAGGCAAATAAGAGTTAAAGACAAAGGCATAATAATTTACAGCATGGTAAAGGGGAAAGTGTATGGGGCTTTAGGCTCAGGCCTGTGGGTTTGAATCCTCATTAAATAATTCCCTTGCTTGCACCCTTAGACAGATTTGGTGATCTTTCTAAATTATTTCCTCTCTAAAATAGAGATAATCCTTACACTAAATATCATTAGTATTAGAAAAATGTGATTAATACACCTGGTACATAGTAGATCCTTAAATGGAGAAGTTATTATCACATTGCTATACTGGACCTTATAAGCAGCTTATTTGAATTCACTTTCAAAATATATTTTGGGTCACTTGGTATGAGTCATGGGCCCAGTGGATGGCATGGTGATTAAGGCACTGGATCCCACATGGCCAGTGTGTGTTTCGAGTTCTGGATCCAGCAGCTTGAAAATCATACTGGGCACGTGTGTGTGCATGCCCCAAATCCCAGGAGGACAGTGGGGAAGAAGGGACTGCAGCATGGTCACCCCCCCATGGGGCTTATCTTTCACTTTCCCTGTCTCTCTGTCTCTCTCCACAAGTGCACACACTCTATGGCAAAAAACTTTTTTTTTTTTTTAAAGGAGTCTCTGCAAATGTCCCATAGTAAATCTCCCATAAAATGGATTGAAGTGACAGTCACCAAGTGTGAGTCTTTAAGGAAATCTAAGAATGGGTATGGAGGAGCCAGCAGGTGGCGTAGTGGGTAAGGCATTGAATTTTCACATGGCTGACTGTGGTTCAAGTCCTGGACCTGGGGGCTTGAAAATCACACTGGGCAAGTGTATGCCCATGACCAAAATCCTGACAGGAGAATGGAGGAGAAGGGACTGTGGCATGGCCATCCCCCCTGAGGGGTGACTTCTTGCTTTCTGTCTCTGTCTTGCACACATGCCCCATGGCAAAAACCTCTCAAAAAAAAAAAAAAAGAATAGGGAACAGCATCCTACAGCTTATAGAATCCCATCACAAGCACCCCAGCACTGGTGTGAGCCTGGCAGTTGTATTATTAGTGTCACCATGTCTTATAATAAAGCAAAAACATGCTACTATAATGTGACTAAGTTATTGGTTTAAGCTCCTAAGTCTGATAAGCGGTCGAGACAGGGCTCATATCCAAGACTTCAGATTCTGTGCATGCTCTTTTCATAAAAGATTTCTGCCTCTAAGCATTTTTATGGGATTTGAACTAACACAATTATATTATTGATTTGTTCAATCAGCTGAAAAAAATCCTAATGCCTCTCCAACCCTTAGCTACCTCTCTCTCTTTTTCCCTTTCACTGAGACTGAGCTAAGAGGAACTAGAGAACTGAAGTGTATCTCAGAAAGCCACTTTCTGCCAGCTTATGAAAGATTTCCTCTTCATAGTCTTTGTTCTCATACAATTTAAACTCCTTCAGGTGGAAAGGGTGCTTAAGGGGAAATAAATTGGAAATACTCTTTACTTTATCTCATTCAACATATTGCACTTACTGTTTCCAGTTAAGAAGAAATTAATTCGAGTCATTAAGAAGCTGAAAGAAAAAGAACCTAAGGCTGCCCCTGTAATCTAGTGGTTAAAGAGAACCAGAACCCATGAAGCCGATTGTGACTGGAATCATCTCTGGAAGCCAGGTTGGGTTCAGGTGCATGCATGCTCCAAATCCCAACAGGATGGAGAACTGGAGGGGAGAATGCAGTGTGACCATGACCCATGGTGTTGGGTGGGTGTGTTCCCTTCCCCTCTCCTCTCTCTCTGTCAGGCACATGTGCGTTCTAGAAATTAAAGAAACATTTTTAAAAAGCTTAATTACCCAAATATTTAGGATAAGTAAATAATACACATTGGGGTTGGAAGGTTATTGCTATAACCAAGGATTAATAAGGCAAAAGTAATATAGGAGAAAACTATGATAAGGTATTAGAAATTAGTTAGGGAAGAACTAGATCCTGTTTTTAGCATGACAGGGTATGAAAAGGGAAATATAGGCAAGTAAGAATGAACTAAATGGAGACCAGCAGATGACATAGGGGTTACATCATTGGACTGCCATGTAGTCAACCTTGGTTCAAATCCCAGATCCGGTGTCTTGGAACTCATGCCAGATGTGTGTACATGCATGCCCAAAATCCCAAGAGGAGACTGGAGGAAAAGGGATTGTGGTGTGGCCAGCCCCCCCCGGGGGGGGCGGTGACTTCTCACTTTCTGTTTTCTCTCTTCTACAGCAAAAATCTCTCTTAAAAAAGAGTGAACTGTATGTATTGGGATTAGATGAAGATTGGATAAAAAGGTAATTACTGTAGAAGTACAACTATCTCTCCCAATAGTAAGCAGAAACCTTCCAATACACTAAAACAAAAGCATATTCACCATCTATCACAAATTAGACATTTCTTTAATTTCTTTTCTTTTTCTTTTTGAGAGGTTTTTGCTATAGGGTGCGTGTGCTCGCCAGACAGACAGAGACAGAGAGACAGAAAGTGAGAAATCACTCCCCAGGGGGGATGGCCACACCACAATCCCCTCTCCATTTTCCTCTCGGGATATTGGGCACGTAAGCACATGCATTCAGTGTGAGTTTTAAGCCACTGGGTCCGGGACACGAACTGCGGTTAACTACGTGGGAGTCCAGAGACATAGCCATTACTCTAACTGCTGGTCCCACATTTCTTTGATTCCTGTCCATGGGCCAAATAGGTATTTTCTTTCTTTATTTACCAAAATCAAGAAGAGAGAAGGTCAATGAGGCAATCTCTGCAATTCCACCTTTCTGTATCTCTCAAAGAATTGCAAATTTTCCCTGTCCAATAATGTTACACTTTATCACTGTTTTCCCAACAAAATGATCCTTAGCATTGATAAGTTAAGATGTGGTCCCAGCTAGTCTTTTCTTGGAGGTATGTCCAGCCAATTGTTTCATGATCATCTTTTAAAAACAATCATATCTCTCCCCCAAATGACAAATGCTATCCTGTGGGAGCAATGGATCAACAAACCAGTGTGTGGTACCTGCAGGAATTGGCACTATGTAAGGCGCTATAAAGAGTGTAAAAACTTTCATTTAATTTTTACAGAAAACTTCAAACACATGCCAAAGGATACAATAATACAATGAACCTCATATACACACCACTCACGTCAATAATGACTAAATCATGGCCAATATTGTTTCACCTGCATCACTACCCACTTCCCTCTTCCTGTTTTACCTTGAGGCATAGCTCAGTTGTCATATCATTTCATCCGGAACTAGTTCAGTGTGTGGTTCTAAAGGATAATAATTTTTTGCACGTAAGTTTTTTAAATCATAAACATAAAATTTATTTTCTTAATATAAAACACCCAGTAACTGCACATTTCAAATTAAGACATTACTCTTTTTTGAAAAAAAAATTATTTATTTACTTAATTGTATTTATTATTATTTTTTTAATTTGACCAGAGAGAGACAGACAGAGACTCACACCACAGTGGTCTTATGGCAGTCCAGTGCCTTAACCACCATATCACCTGCCAGCCGCAAGACATTAATTAATTAATTAATTTTTGAGAGATTTTTGCTCTAGGGCACAGGCACTCACCAGAGAGACAGAAAATGAGACATCGCCCCCTGCCCCAGGGGGAATGGCCATGCCTCAATCCTTCTCTATTCTCTCAGGATTTTGGGCACACGCCCACACGCACCCGGCATAATTTTTAAACCGCTGGGTCTGGAACTCGAACTGCTATCAGCTGTAGGAGTCCAGAGACATAACCATTACACCATCTGCTGGTCTCAAGACATTATTCTTAACAATAACGTTGACAGAGTTCTTTACATATGTGAGGCACTATGACAATTCATCGACACTGTGCAATTTACTCTTCACAACACCACTATGAAGAAGGTAACATTAGCAGCCTACATTTTATAGCTATAGGAACTATGGCTCCCAGATTTTAAGAAGTTTGTTGTAATTAGTGTCTTGTGAAAGTGTAGAAAACCTGCAGACACAGAAAAACAAGAACTCTTACAATGGATCACTGACTTCCATGAATAATAGGATTAAGTTTAAAAGAGGGAGAAATGGATCTGTACTGTATGGGGACTGAAAAGAAAATCATCCTGGTAGATTTAGGTAAAAGAATTCATAATGCAAACCATTAAAATTTGTCATGCTCTTTAATGAGTGGAAATCCCAAGGGAACGTCATTTCAAGATGCAATTTAAGATGTGTGTTTAAATACCAAGGGCTCACAAATGACCAGTTTCATTGTTTATGTGTCTGCAGTATGTGTTGTAACCAGTAGATGGCAGCAATATTAAAGGTCTCTAATTCTGTCCTTGATCTAGCCAATAATAATCCTGCCTTCATTCTGAATTGCTCATACATAATTTAGCAGATCAATCAGTACTCTAACAGAGTTTGGAAACAGAAGAAATAAAACTCTCTAGGATAGTGTTTATCAAAGTATGTCTCATACACCTCTGGAAAAACCTTGCTAAAAGGATAGTTTTTACATACTTGGTATAATAAAAAATTTACAATGTATTAGTAACTTTCATATTGATTAAATGATAAAATAATAATATTTTGTATATAATGGGTTAAGTAAAATGTATCATTACATTTAATTTCACCCGTTTCTTTTTATTTTTTAAAACATGCTTACAGGGACCAGCAGGTGGCATAGTGGTTAAGGTGCTGGACTCCCACTTAGTTAACTGTGGTTTGAGTCCTAGGCCCGGCAGCTTGAAACTTACAGTGGGCACGTGTGCATGTGTGTCCAAAATCCCAAGAGAGAAGAAAAAAGATCGCAGCATGGCCATGTCCCTTAGGGGGGTGTGATTTGTCACTTTCTCTCGCTCTGTCTCTCTCTATCTCTCTGGTGAGTACATGTGCCCCACAGCAAAAAATATCTCTTAAAAAAACACACACACACAAAAATAAATAAAAAAACCCACAATGACTCAGCTGCAATAGTGCAGGCGAGAGGGCACCATTGCAAAATACTGGAGCCAAATAAGAAGGCCCTGGATTTGGATCTCAGGTAAACCTGAACATGCTGGGTACACCATGGGTGCCCATGATCCTGGCTGACTGGGAAGAGTCTGGGGGTGGGTTGATTTAGGGTGAGACACCATCAAGAGTACATCTCTCTCTGTGTTGTTTTTTTTTTTTTAGAGAGATTTTCGCTATAGGGCGCGTGCGCTCGCCAGACAGACAGAGAGAGACAGAGAGAAAGAAAGCGAGAAATCACCCCCCAGGGGGGATGGCCACGCTGCAATCCCTTCTCCTACATTCTCCTCTCGGGATCTTGGGCACGCACGCACACGCGCCCGGTGTGAGTTTTAAGCCACCGGGTCCGGGATGCGAACCACGGTCAACTACATGGGAGTCCAGCGACATAGCCATTACGCTAACTGCTGGTTCCCCTCTCTGTGTGTTTCTTAAGAAATAAATAAATGAGCAAGTGTGCATGTGTGCCCAAAATCCTGAGAGGACAATGAAGGAGAAGGGACTGTGCCGTGGCCATCCCCCCTTGGAGGATGATTGCCTCTCTCTCTCTCACTCTCTCTCTCTCTTTCTGGTGAGCACATGTGCCCACAGCAATAATCTTTAAAAAAAAATAAAAGAAGGATAAATGAAAAACAAGGGAAAATATCTGCAACACATGTGACAAAAGCTTAATATTCCTTTCCAAAAGACACTTAGAAAACAATGAAAAATAAAACATTGCAATAGAAAATTGATGAATAATAACAAAAAACAATTTACAGTGGGCAGAATATGAACAGTCAGAAAACAGATGAATCTCCTAAACTATAAACACACCACTGATTCAATTGGCTAGGATTTTTCTAGCTCATTTAAAAATAAATTCATTTTCTAGCTCATTTAAAACAAATTCATATAATCCTCAAAACATAAAACATGGGGACCAGCAGTTAGCGTAATGGCCATCGCTGAACTCCCATGTAGCCAACTGCGGTTCGAATCCCAGACCCAGAGGCTTAAACTCATGCTGGGCGCATGTGCGTGCGTGCCCAAGATCCCGAGAGGAGAATGGAGGAGAAGGGATTGCGGTGTGGCCATCTCCCCTCAGGGGGGCTTTCTCTCTTTCTATCTCTCTGTCTGTCTCTGTCTTTCTGGAGAGCACATGCGCCCTATAGCAAAAACCTCTCAAAAAACAAAAACAAAAACAAAAAAACATGTATTGTCATTTATATTTGCTCTATATGTGTGTGCTTGTAATTTGCTTATCTGTGTGTGTATATATGTATCTACATCTATCTATAAATAGGTAGATAGATAAGTATTCTGTTTTATTGATAAGGAACTTGTGGCATAGAGGTTGACCAACTTGCCAGAAGTCACAAAGCTAGCAAGTGATGGAGCAGGATTTGAATCCCAGTTTACTCCAGTTCCAGAGCCCATCTCTTCAGATCACCAAGCAGCACTTAATAATACCACCTCCCTCTCCAAGCTCATCTCACTGTCCTATCCGCCCAGTCCATGTTCTCTAGCACACTGGCCTCTTTTCTCATTCCCAGAGATGCTCAGACCTTTCCTGCCAAGGATCTTCACCACGTTAAGTCCTTTCGCCTGAGGATACTCCTTTCCCCAGTTCCACGTTGTGGCTTATCTGCATGCTAACCACGCGCAGCAAATAAAAAAGAAGTTCATTCTCGTCTTTCAGGACTCAGCCCAAATATTTTCTCCTAGAGAAGTCTTCCTGACCACCATCCTACAGGGGCCTCTCCCACTTTCTCTATGTCCCATCACCCCTGTTTCTCAAGTTACTTATCACTTCCTGTCATGATCTAGCTTAGTTGTTTTCACTTTCTCTTTTACTTTACCAACTCCAGCAGGGTGGAAGCTCTATGAAAACAGGGATTTTGTCTGTACTATGATCACTCAGTATATATTTATTGAAAAAAAAATGATATGGAGCAAGCAGGAGGTATAGTGGTTAAGGTGCTAGACTCCCACATGGTTGTCTGCAGTTCAAGTCCTGGACCCAGTGGTTGAAACTTACACCAGGCACATGTATATGCCCAAAATCCTGAGAAGAGAATGCAAGAGAAGGGACTGAGATGTGGCCATCCTCCCTGGGGGCTGACTTCTTGCTTTCTCTCTCTATCTCTCCAGTGAGTGCACACATCTTACAGCAAAAATCTCTCTCTCTAAAAAAAAGGATATATAGGTATGATAGATAAAGATAGATAAAAACTGAATAACATGCATCTTTAGTTGTTTTTTTTTTTTTTTGGAGAGATTTTCACTGTAGGGCACGTGCGCTCGCCAGACAGACAGAGACATAGAGACAGAAAGCGAGAAATCACCTCCCAGGGGGGATGGTCACGCCGCAATCCCTTCTCCTCCATTCTCCTCTCGGGATCTTGGGCACGCACGCACACGCGCCCAGCGTGAGTTTTAAGCCACCGGGTCTGGGACAAGAACCGCGGTTGACTACATGGGAGTCCAGCGACATAGCCATTACGCCAACTGTTGGTTCCCCATCTTTAGTTTTTTAGAAATAAAAAACTAAACTTTCGGGACCAGCAGATGGCATAATAGTTGTGACGTGATCATTAGGGGAAGGGTGGGGAAGTGTGGAGAGGGGAGGGAGTGATTTCTTACTTTCTGTCTCTTTGTTGCTCCAGAAAGTATATGTGCCCTATAACAAAAATCTCTCTCTGTAAAAAAAAAAAATAAAGAAATATCTTTTAAGCTATTTTAGTTACACACTCCTTTAGTCCTGACTGCTTCCTCCTACTCTCCTCCCTTCTTCCATTTCTTTTTCTGCTGCTTTTAGGAAAACAATGTAGGGCCTACTCTGTGGCCTGGTGGTTAAGGCAGCAGATCTTACATGGTTGACCGACAGTTTGAGTCCTGGAATGCAGGCATGTGAGCACATGCCCAGAATCATGAAAGGAGGAGAGATGGAGTAGAAGGGATTAGAGCATGACCATGCTTCATGGGGTGAGGGATCCTCTCTTCTCTCCCTCGCTCTCTGGCAAGCACGTACACCCTCTAGCACACACGCATACACGAAGTATGGAAAAAATTTAAATCTGATTTATTTGTAACAGTTTTAACTGGAAAGCAGGAAGAAATACAGGTGACATCCAACATGACTTACACCAATTTATGTCTATGTTTACCTTTCATTTAATTAGAAAAAAAATTTTTCAAAGAGAACAAAGGTCAAGAGTCATGGAAAGGTCAAAGACTTTGGCTATATAAAGTAAAGCATAATACAGCTTTATGTTTACTGAAGGATTCCTATCTTCTTAAAATAGGGTCAATAAACATTCATTCAAAGAAGCACTTCCATTATTTTCCTGTCTCACCTAAATACACAAAAGCTAACCACAGAAAACACAATGATGTTTTTGAAAGAAGCAAGAGTCCTGATTATTTTGTTTCTTCTGAGTCAATTTCTGCCAAAGGGTATTCAAATCAAATTCGAAATTTCTGTTCTTTGTCTAGTGAAATCTCAAGAATGGGCTTAAGGTAGAATACATGTTTGCAGTCTTTGGGCCAGATCCAAACAGTTGTTTTGCCCAAAATGAAAAATTGAGATTCTTTTGAAAAAATATAATCTGCATTTCCAATAGCAGCAGCTAGCTGTTGTTATTACCGTTCTCTTTGGCTGGTTGCTGGGCTTTAACATGGAATCTGATCTCCACTAATTACTGTTCTCTTTGGCTGGTTGCTGGGCTTTAACATCGGACCTGGTCTCTACTAATTACTGTTTCTTTGTATGGCTGCTGCGCTTTAACATCGGACTGATCTCACTAGTCTGTACTTTTCTTCCCTCAGTCCACTTTCCTTATTCACATCACTTGCTTCCTTCCTATAAACTTTCAAGCTTGAAATGGCTGTCTTAAAATAAAAATCAGGAGACTGGACAATGGTTCAGGGTAAATGGTGCCCTGTGAGGTTAACCCACACAGAAAGGCTCCAGGTTTGTGTCCAGAAACCTCCCTGAGAAACCACATGCACTCGTACCCATGACCCGGGACTGACTGAAACTGGTATGGATCCTAGAATCAAAAATCTATTGAGGGTGTTCTCTCTCTATCTCTCTCTCTCTCACTGACGTAAGAAATAAATTTTTAAAATAAAATAAATAAATAGAGATCAACCAGTGACATAGTGATTAAGAGGCTGGACTCCCAAATGGCCAACCACTATTTGAGTACTAGACCTGGCAGTTTGAAAGTACCCCGGGTGCGTGTGTACACCAAAATCTCAAGAGGAAAATGGAGGAGAAAGCATTGTAGCGTGGCCATCCACCCAGGAGGTAATTTCTCTTTTTCTGTCTCTCTCTCTGTTCCTCTGGCGAGCAAAAATCTCTTAAAAAATAAATAAGTAAATAAATAATTTAAAATGTCCTTATATAACACCATACTAAAGTCAGGTTGATATTCAGTAAGCACACAGCACTGAGGCTGTATCTCCTGTTGATTCCAATGAGAATTCAGGATGATCAGAGCCTATATGTGTGTGTGTGTGTGTGTGTGTGTGTGTGTGTGTGTGTGTGTTTGTGTGTGTGTGTATGCTATAGACGCATGTGCATGGCAGAAAGACAGAGAGACATAGAAAAACAGAAAGCAAGAAATCATCCCCCAGGGAAGATGGCCACACTGCAATCTCTTCTCCTCCATTCTCCTCTTGGGATCTTGGGCACACATGGACATGCACCTGGTGTGAGTTTAAGCCACCAAGTCTGGAACTTGAACCGCAGTCAACTACATGAAAGTCCAGCGACATAGCCATTATGGCAACTCTGGTCCCCAGAGACCATATTGTACTGGCTGTTAAGTGGTCTAAATAGGGTCAGCAGGTGGTGTGGTAGTTAAGGACCTGGACTCCCATATGGCCGAATGCGGTCCCAGACCTGGTGGCTTGCTTTCTCACTTTCCCTTTCTCTTTCTCTCTGGACAAATAAATTAGCTAATTAAATTAAATAATTCTTTTTAAAATATTTTGCATTTAATTATTTCCTAAAAGTTTCTATTTATAGTCTTAATTTTGACAGTTATTTGGGTAGTATGGATATTCAGATAAATTTTAAAAAACATTATCATATAACAAAGGCAAAGAAATTAGATTCCTAGGTAAAGAATTTAAACCTTGTTAGGAACCAGCAGTTGGCATAATGGTTACGTTGCTGGATTTCCACATGGTTGACTGCGGTTCAAGTCCTGGATCCAGTGTCTTAAACTCATACCAGACACGTGTGCATGCATGCCCAAAATCCCGAAAGGAGAATGGAGGAGAAGAGATTGCAACATGACCACCCCCCAAAGGGTTATTTCTCACTTTCTGTTTCTCTGTCTCTCCCTCTGTATCTCCGGTGAGCACATACACCCAGTAGCAAAAATCTCCCCCCCCCAAAAAAAAAAGAGAGAGAGAGAGAGAAAATAAAAACTAAATAAACCCTGTTTGTTAGATCTGGCCTTAAAAAAACTTAAACTGTGCGTAAATAAAAAATGTTTACTAAATGAAAAAAATATTCTAGCATATACTGTTATAATTCTTACAAAAGTTTCACTAATCCTGTTCACACTTATGAAGATAAAAAGTAGTACTATAGTACAGGGTGTAACTAATAACTGTCTTGAAATCAAACCTCATGACCACAAAATATTAGTGTTGACACACTAATGTACCTACTTGACTGAGTTTCATTATTGTGACAAAATTCTCTTCGTAATCAATTAATGTTTCCCTTTGTTCCATGTCTTTACTGACTGAAGTCATGAATGAGTTATCGATTTTTGTTATAGGATGCTTGCGCCCTCCTGAGAGCGACAGAGAGGGAAAGTGAGAAATTACGCCTCCCTGCCTCCCAGGAAGGCTGGCCATGCTGCAATCCCTTCTCCTTCATTCTCCTCTCAGGATTTTGGGCACTTGCACGTGCAACCAGAGTGTTTTTCGAGTTGCAGGGTCTGACACTGGAACCACAGATATGGCCATGTGGGATCCAGTGCCTTAACCATGACATCACCTGCTGGCCCATGAATCAATGATAGTCTATGTCTTTGCTGAATTAGTTGGTTTAGAGACACAGATATTCTCAGCACTGTGAGTGGAAGTCATGATAGCCACAGAAAAGGTGTCAGAGAAAATCTCATTTAAAAAGATATTAAATAAAATAACACGAGAATCTCAAGCAATCTTCTGTTTCATCCCACGAGCTGGAGCCACAACTGCCCTAATATATTTGGGTAATGTGCTATTTTATTTTTTACTTCTTTTAATTTAAAAAATTATTCTATGAGAGAGACTTACAGAGACAGACACTTCCAACAGCGTCTTCACACTGCAATCCACAGCCAGTCTCAGCTGGCCAGGATCACAAGCATGTGCATGGGCCCAGTACCGTCAGGGGAGGCCCAAGGATGTGAACCCAGGATCTTTCTCATGTAGGTCCAGCTGCATTACCACTGCACCACCACCTGCCCTGATGCCCCCAGAAGGGGCGACGAGTGACAAGTGGCCCTGGAAATGATCTTAGTGGCCTCTAGAGTCTTAGACGTCTCTTGGTCCAAAATGGAAATCTCAACTCTCCTCTCCCTGATGTTCTGTCTTATAAGAGGATATGTGGAAACAGTTCAGTGTGAATACTTGCAGCCGACATATAAGTGCGTGGAAAAATGAACTGAATCATGAAATGCTGGAAGGAGTCTTTGTAGGCTGTTCAATCCCTGTTTCTTTTACAATTGAGGAAACTGAGTCTGAAAAATATGAACGGACTTGCTCAAGAGATCCCACAGCCAGTAAGGTCTATCGGTTAAAAACATACCCTACCATTTCAGATAAAGCATAGTGGTACCATTGCAGCCTCGAACTGCAGAATCAGCATAAGGAATGAGTTATCGATTTTTGTTATAGGATGCTTGCGCCCTCCTGAGAGCGACAGAGAGGGAAAGTGAGAAATTACGCCTCCCTGCCTCCCAGGAAGGCTGGCCATGCTGCAATCCCTTCTCCTTCATTCTCCTCTCAGGATTTTGGGCACTTGCACGTGCAACCAGAGTGTTTTTCGAGTTGCAGGGTCTGACACTGGAACCACAGATATGGCCATGTGGGATCCAGTGCCTTAACCATGACATCACCTGCTGGCCCATGAATCAATGATAGTCTATGTCTTTGCTGAATTAGTTGGTTTAGAGACACAGATATTCTCAGCACTGTGAGTGGAAGTCATGATAGCCACAGAAAAGGTGTCAGAGAAAATCTCATTTAAAAAGATATTAAATAAAATAACACGAGAATCTCAAGCAATCTTCTGTTTCATCCCACGAGCTGGAGCCACAACTGCCCTAATATATTTGGGTAATGTGCTATTTTATTTTTTACTTCTTTTAATTTAAAAAATTATTCTATGAGAGAGACTTACAGAGACAGACACTTCCAACAGCGTCTTCACACTGCAATCCACAGCCAGTCTCAGCTGGCCAGGATCACAAGCATGTGCATGGGCCCAGTACCGTCAGGGGAGGCCCAAGGATGTGAACCCAGGATCTTTCTCATGTAGGTCCAGCTGCATTACCACTGCACCACCACCTGCCCTGATGCCCCCAGAAGGGGCGACGAGTGACAAGTGGCCCTGGAAATGATCTTAGTGGCCTCTAGAGTCTTAGACGTCTCTTGGTCCAAAATGGAAATCTCAACTCTCCTCTCCCTGATGTTCTGTCTTATAAGAGGATATGTGGAAACAGTTCAGTGTGAATACTTGCAGCCGACATATAAGTGCGTGGAAAAATGAACTGAATCATGAAATGCTGGAAGGAGTCTTTGTAGGCTGTTCAATCCCTGTTTCTTTTACAATTGAGGAAACTGAGTCTGAAAAATATGAACGGACTTGCTCAAGAGATCCCACAGCCAGTAAGGTCTATCGGTTAAAAACATACCCTACCATTTCAGATAAAGCATAGTGGTACCATTGCAGCCTCGAACTGCAGAATCAGCATAAGGAAATGTCACAGTGGCAAATGACCACATCAGAAGAGCTCTGTATACAACGCTGAGAGTCCACGTGTCGCCATCCTGCTAAGTAAATTGAAGGCATTTTTTTAAATTATAAGATTCTCATTAATGATGGAATCAACTTAAACATTGAGAGGTAAGACTTTTAGGGGAGATGAAGCTAGAGTAATTAACTCAGGTACTATACCCTCATGAAGAATTAAAATAATAATTAATATCAGTGTAGTTCTTTTCAGTTTCTAAAGCGCTTTCACATATTGTCTCGATACAACCTGGTGATGAATACCTTAGTCATACTAACCACATTTTATAAATGAGGAAACACATCCAAGATAAGCAGTTAAGTTGTGGATTCGGGGCTTGAGTGAGGTTATGAAGGTCCAAAGCCGGTCCTTCCTCCAAACCCAAAGTCTCCTTTGTTCATTTACTCGTTTCCAAAAGGACAACTCTCTATGTCCACTTTGGAGGGTATGGGGGGGTCTTCAAAATGTTCGTGGAAATGCAAACTATGAAAAGACTATACATGGACTTCAAAGGTTTTTGCTTCAGAATAAACTTATACTTTAATTCCATTTTTCCACACTTTTTTTTTTTTTGAAGAGGTTTTTGCTATAGGGCATGTGTGCTCACTAGAAATACACAGAGAGACAGAGAGACAGAAAGCGAGAAATTACCCCCCCAGGGGGGATGGCCACACCACAATCCCTTCTCTCCATTTTCCTGTTGGGATCTTGGGCACATACGCACACACATCCGGCATGAGTTTAAGCCACCGGGTCCAGGACTCAAATCGCAGTTGACTACATGGGAGTTCAGCGACATAGCCATTATACTAACTGCTGGTCCCTTTCCACACATCTTTAAAAGTCCCTTCTTACACATAAGTATTGGAATGTTGTCAATTTCTTTAAAAATCTATTAATAAATTTGAGGCTTCTTGTTAACAATGGAACATTCTGAATAAAGAATTATTCTATTGCGGATTGATGCTGTTTTCTGTTTTGTTGAAGAACACATAAAAGTAATTTAAGATTTTTTCCACTTCTAGTATATACTGATCTCTCCTCAACTTTTCATTTCACAGGCAGGAACTTGCTATGGTGCATGGTCCTGGTACTGATCCCAGATGACTGCAACCTCTCGTGAGCCTTGCCATCGCCCTGCTAGTTTCAGCGCAGTGAGAATAAATGCTAGACATAAAGAACTCCAGCCCTGGTCCGTCTACAGAGAAACAGGATAGGGTACTGCTGTGCAATACTGGAGCTGCATGGGAGATCTGGATTTGGATCCTGGGTCAACCGGTACCTGCTATGATCCTGGGAAGCTGGGGGAGGATCACACTGCAGCTAGATCCTGTCACGGGGTTCTCTCTCTTTTTCTCTCAATATTAAAAATACAATTTAAAAAAGTCTCTAATAAATAGGGAAGGGGGCATCTAGACTTCTCCTCTTTCATGTTAGTGTAAGTAACTCGACAAAGTTTTTAATAAACTGTGTCAATAGCTCCCACCACAACAAAGAGGAAAGGGGCCTCTTCCTCTTCCTTCCTTCTTCACCAGTTCCCAGCCCTGTGTGCACATTAGAATCACCTAGAGAGCTTTACTGATGCCTGGCCCAATTCCCAGAGATCTTTGATGCAATTTGAGCTGGTGCCTGAACACTTCTCTATTTATTTATTTATTTATTTATTTTGCGGTTTCATATTTGTCATAGGGCACCTGTGCTTGCCAGGGAGAGGAGGACAGAGAGAAGTGAGAAATCACTTCCCCCCCACCCCCCAGTGGGGAAGGTCACCCTGCAGTCCCTTCTCTTCTGTTTTCTTCTCGGGATTTTTGGCACACACACACACACATACACACACACCATACACATACACACACACACACAGAGTGTTTTTCAAGCTGCCAGGTCCAGTACTTCAACCTGCCGGCCCACGCATCCCAGTTTTAAAACTGCAGGTGCCATGATATCTGTAAGTTCCGGCTGTCTGGGGCTGCTGACTTCTCCTGAGTCTATTAGGAGGCAATTTTTCCCTAACACAAACATGACCCCCAGCCTTATCACAGTCCTTTAATGGCCCTCAGTGGTCTCGGCAAGCGCCATCTCTCCCACGCTCAGCGATGCTGAACTCTGGGCCCCCAGCTGAGAACTCACTCAGGCATTTGAGCAGTTTCCAAGCAGCCTCTTAATGAAACACCAGGTTTGACAATGACTTCCCGTCGTTCCCTCTGTGATGTGTCCAGGTCTAGGCAACAATTCAGGTCTCTTCAATATTCACAGTAAAATATAAACTTTATCTGCTGGCATGCCTGGAATTTAAACTAGACTCCCTGGAAATGTCTACTCTCCAGTACCTAAAGAAAATCTGACCAAAAGAATCTGTTTTTAATGTTTTTGCTATAGGGCATGTGTGCTTGCCAGAGGGAGACAGAGACGGAGAGAAGGAACATGAGAAATCATCCTCCGGGTGATGGCCATGCCTCAATCCCTTCTCCTCTATTTTTCTCTCAAGATTTTGGACACAAATACATGTGCCCAGTGTGATTTTCAAGCTTTCTGGCTTGAGACTCAAACCATGGCTGGCCATGTGAGAATTCAACACCTTAACTTCCATGCCACCTGCTGGCCCCTGACCAAAAAAAAAAAAATTTTTTTTAAGAGAGATTTTTTATATAGGGCATATATATTCACCAGAGAGACAAAGAGACAGAGAAAAAGCAAGAAATCACCTTCTAGAAGGTTTGGCCATGCCACAATCACATCTCCTCCACTCTCCTCTCAGGATTTTGGGCACACATGCACCCTTGCCTGGCATGAGTTTTAAGTCTCCAGGTCCAGGACTTGAACTGCAGTCAGCTATGTGGGAGTCCAGCAACATAACCATTACATCATCTGCTGGTCCCATCCCTGACTGAAATCTTCATCAGAGCTGAAGCTCCATGAGAATCACCCTCCGCTAGATCCTCTATGCTCCAGCCTTACATAGAGCCAACACACATCGTTACAATAGTAACATTTAATATTATGGCCTTGGATTTTTATGGTGAGTTAGTAAAAAGTATAGCCACTAAGGGGGTCGGCAGGTGGCATGGTAGTTAGGGTGCTACAGGGCCAATCATGGTACAAGTCCTGGACCTGGTGGCTTGCTTTCTCACTTTCCCACTCTCTCTGTCTCTCTTTCTCTCTGGTCAAATTAAAGAATAATAGAAAATAAATAAATAAATAAATAAATAAATAAATAAATAAAATAATTCTTTTATTATTATTATTATTTTTTAAGAATATCCACTGGAATATCAGGTCTCTGGTTTTAAGTAAAACTACATTTAAAGACAGTAACTTCCGTTTTGCTCCACCGGCAAAAGGAACTACTTTCTTTGCTCATTTTGTTTCATCAACAAACATTTATTAAGCACCTCCTTTGGATGGATTGTAGATACTGTCCATATGGAGATAAATCAGGGAAGTGTCTATGCTTCTAAGAACTCACAGGCTAGTGTAGAAATTGATAAAAAAAACAATCACACTGCAATGAATTGGAGCAATAAAAGGGGTTAGTACAAGGCACACAGAAGAGGGCCAACTTCCAACTTGGGCCAGTCACAGGAAAAGGCCTAAAGGAAGGGGTTAGAGGAGCTGGGGAGGCTGTTCTGCTTCTTCAAGCAGAAGGTCCTCATTCAGATTTTAGAAAGATAATGGGGAAGCAGCAAGGGGTGGATCTGTTTAACAAACACATACTGGATAGCAGTCCCTGGGACCCAAACACCAGTCTCAGTGCTTAAGTGCAGTAACTGGTTCAATCCCTGTAACAGCTCTCTGAGGTAGGAACTATCATCACCTGCAATGTCATACGAGGACACCGGCACACTGTTTGTGCAACGTGATCGAGGCTGAACGGCTGTTAAGAAGCAAGCCAAGATTCAGACACAGGCCGTTTGGCTCCAGAGTCCGTGTGCTTGGCTATTATGGTACAACAGCCTCGGGGAGAGGGACAGAGAGATCAAGAAACAGAGGAGAGATCGGCGGACCAGTTGTGATGCTGAGCTAACAATTGAGGGGAAATGCATACACTGTATTGAGGAGGTGAAAACACCAGAAAAATGGACTGACACTCCCTCCCTGTTTGGTTTTTAGCTTGGGAACTAGGTAAATTACTAAGCTTTTAACTAACCTCAGGAGCGCTTAGAGGTACAAGGTTCAGACCTGAAGATCAAAAGGAAGTGGAAAAGAAAAACAAAATGTATAAAGCGATGTATTTGTTCGAGGCTCTCTCCCTCCCATAGTTATCTTTTCTGTTTTGTTTTTTTCTTTGTTTTTCTTGTGTTTTTTGTTTGTTTGTTTTTTGAGAGGTTTTGCTATAGGGCGCATGCACTCACCAGAAAGACAGAGAGAGATAGAGAGATAGAAAGTGAGAAATCACCCCCCAGGGGGGATAGCCACACTGCAATCCCTTCTCCTCCATTCCCCTCTCAGGATCTTGGACACGCAAGCACACACCCGGCGTAAAAGCCACCCGGGACTCGAACTGCGGTCGACTACATGGGAGTCCAGCAACATAGCCATTATGCCAACTGGTGGTCCCCCCCCCATAGTTATCTTATTAAATTCCTTTTTTATTCCTTCCCAAAATGACTACGTTTATTTGCATTAACTAAGTTGAATACAAAAGGTGAGAACAAAGGGTAAACTCCACGCACAACATTCTAGAGGTTACAGGATACTTATGAATATCTGCACCCACAAATAAGCAGGCAACAAATAAGAAAGGCATTGATGTGAGCACAAAATAATAAAGCAGAAGGTCAGAAGGCACATGCTGAGGATTATAATCCAGTAAGGGAAAGGAAAGAGAACGAAGTTATACCAGTAAGTCACAATTTTCTAGAAACTCTTACTTCAGGCTTAAAAAGTTATTTTAAAGGTACATACACACTTACGTCTTATATAAAAATTAAAAAAGAAATACTTTCTTCTGATTTCATTTCTTTTTGTTTTCCTTTTCCTTTTTTTTTTTTTTGTTAAGAGAGAGAGATTTTTGCTATAAGGTGTGTTTGCTTGGCAGAGATAGAGGGACAGAAAGTGAGAAATCACCTTCCCACCTTCCCGGGGTAGATGACCATGCTGTAATCCGTTCTTTAGTCTCCTCTCAGGATTTTGGGCATGAATGCCCGTGTGCCTGGAGTGAGTTTGAAGTTGCTGGGTTCAGGACTCAAACCATGGTCTGCCATGTGGGAGTCCAGCAATGTAATTGCTATGCCATTTGTTGGTTGCAAAAGATACTTTCTTATGGAATTTAAAGAGCTTTTTATTATCATTGAACACTGAAATTTTAAAAAATTCACAACAAAAATAAGAAAAAATAAAATTTTCCAATTCGAATATGCTATGAAACACCTCAGTTTCTCCTATTTTTCCCTTAAACTCAAAGAAAACCAGGTAGCATTAGCACAGTACAGAGTCCACTGTTGATTCAGCACCATTTTCCTTATCCTGCTTTTTTCTTCATGTGATCAGCTTGATTCATTTCTTATGTCCTTCCTCACTGGAATCACTTTCTGATCCACCTTCAACCCTGGCAAATTGCTTATCATGGGAAGAATATTCACAGGCTTTGTCTGTGGGAACAGCTCCTTTTCATCGGGGCAAGATTGTAAAATACGTTTCTTGCCAGTCTCTGGTGTCCAGGTATTCCAGAATAATCTCAAACATGTGATTAACTGCCACAACTTTTCCACTATTCATCTTCACAGTTTTCAATGTGGAGCAGTATGTGATCAACTCCATGATCTGATGGTTGTTTATATGTGAGTCCCTGGGGATGGCCGTGATTCACGAATCTTCCAATCACATAAGCCTTAGATTCATCTAATTCCTCCAGTGCGTTAGAATCTGATGTCAGGTGAATCAGATCTTCTTTCTTCATGGATTTACTGCAGTTTTCTGGTTTAATGTCAATATCCTTCCCTCCTTTGTCATTTTCATTCATGTTTCTTCTTCATGACTTGTCAAGTAAAACTGCACAAGATGCAATGCTCATCAGTTTTCTGCATAACAGCATTATATTTGCTTATGAAGTTTTTACATGTCCTTTACCATCAAGCCATCAAAACTATAGACTGTGATAAGGCAGAGTGTGCTGTGAACAACTTGTCCTCACGTTTCCATCTGAGTTCGATTCCAGCTAACACTGTCACTCTAATTTTTTTCTCTTGTATTTGTATTTTTGTTAGCTGAATTCTCGTCATTCTTCCCCATTGTTTCTGGTTTTCGTTTTTTTTTTTTTTTTGAGAGTTTTTTTTGCTACAGGACGCGTGTGCTCCCCAGAGAGAGAGACTGAAAAACAGAAAGCGAGAAATCATCCCCTCCCCCAGGGGAGATGGCTACACCATAATCCCTTCTCCTCCATTCTCCCCTTATCTTGGGCACACACACACCTGCGCCAGGCATGAGTTTAAGCAACCAGATTTGGGGCTCAAACCACGGTCGGTCGACTACTTGGGAGTCCAGCGATATAGCCATTACGTCATCTGCCGATCCCATTGTTTCTGTTTTAGTAGTCCCTTAGTTTGTCATTTAGAATTTGGTTCAAATTATTCACCTAATCTTGGCTTCTGGCTCTTTCCTTAATCTTCATTTACATCTTGTTTTGTTTTACCCTTAGAAGTTTCAAGACATAGTGACATTTTAAATGACATTGTTTAGTGCCTCTCAATTGAGGAGTTGATGGGGAATGTGCAAGGGTTCAGAAAGCCTGTATGGAGTGGTCTCAAACTGCTTGAAGAGTCCTCCTTCTGAAACGTCAACTCCCAGAGTCAGGGGCAGTAAATACATGGCTGGGGCTACAGCAGTTACTGCTGAATTGGTGTAACTCTAAGAGGTAGAGTTCTTGTAACTCTAAGAGGTAGGATGTTTTTTTAAAAAATTATTTTTAACTGTCCAAAATAATTGTACAAAATAATATGGTAACAGTGTGATACATGTGTACAATGGGTTATGATCAAATCAGTGTAACTAGCATATCTATCACCTCAAACATTTATTATTTCTTTGAGGAACATTTAAATCCTCTCCTCTAGTTGTTCTGAAACATGCAATAAATGGTTGCCTTTAGTCACTCTGCTGTGATATAAAACACTAGAACTTAATCCCCTTATCTAATCATAATTTCTTACACATTAGCCAACCCATTTTTTTTTCTTTTCTTTCCTTATTTTTTTCTTTTAAAGAAATCTTTGCTATAAGGCATGTGCACTTGCCAGAGAGGCAAAGAGACAGAAGGCTAGAAATCACCGCCCGCCCCCCCCATCAGGGGGGATGACCACACTGCAATCCCTTCTCCATTCTTCTTTCTGGACTTTGGGCACACATGCAATGTACCCAGTGTGAATTTCAAGCTGCCAGATCTGGCATTCAAACCACAGTTTAGCCATGTGGGAGTCCAGTGCCTTAACCACTACACAACCTGCTGGTCCCTAGCCAACCCATTTCTATCCCTCCTCACTTCAGATCTGTTTTCTTTTTCTTTTAGTTTTTTTGCCATAGGGCATGTGAACATACTCACCAGAAAGACAGAGAAACAGAGAAAGGGAAAGTGAAAAATTACCCTCACGGGGATGGCCACACTGCAATCTTTTCTCTTCTAGTCTCCTCTCAGGATTTTGGGCACACATGCACACATGCCCAGCATGATTTTCAAACCACCAGGTCCAAGACTTGAACCGTAGTTAATCATGTCAAAGTCCAGTGCCTTAACCGCCATGTCACCTGCAGGACCCTGTGAATCATTTTTTTTAAATTTCTGTCGTTTTGCCTGCTCCACAATGCCATATAAGTAGATATGTACACTAAGTAGTCTTTGGAATCTGGTATCTTTCACTCAACATAATGCAATTGAGTCATTTATGTGATTCCATGACCATTAGTTCATTTGTTATATGAAGTTTACTGAATGTTATGTTAAGCTGCCACAGACTAGGGTAGACACTCTTCCAGGTGCTGGAGATAGGCAGTGACTAAAAGAATCTGAATTCCTGCCTTCAAGGGGCTTATATTCTAGTGTTGGAGATGGGAGCAGTCAGGTAATAAACATGTAAACAGAATTTGAAAAATTCTTTTATTCTAAGTACTAGTAAATACCAGCAGCAGCTATGAAAGAAAAACAGGATGAATTGATAGAGATGAGCAGAGAGCATTGATTTTCCTAGGGAAGTTTGTTAAGGTCTCTGGAAAGAGGAGATATAAATTGAGGACTAGATATTGAGATGGGGCCAGCCATGCAAAGCTTTGAGTCAAGGACAAACAGCAGAGGAACTGGAAGTACAAAGGCCCAGGAGGGAGTCCAGCTTGATGTGTTTAAGAGACAAAAATAAGACAGTAGGGACTGGAGTGCTGAGGACCCAGGGATGAGTTGTTGGGAGAACCAGGGAGGAGCCCAATCAAGTAGGCTCAGAAGGGCCCAGGCTGGAGTATGGGTTTTGTTCTACTGTAAAGAAAAGCCTTTGGGGACCAGCAGTTAGCGTAATGGCTATGTTACTGGACTCGCATGTAGTCGACCACAGTTCATGTCTCAGACCCGGTGGCTCAAAACTCACGCCGGGTGCGTGTGCGTGCATGCCCAAGATCCCGAGAGGAGAATAGAGGGGAAAGGGTTGCCGCGTGACCATCCCCTCTGGGGGGTGATTTCTCGCTTTCTGTCTCTCTATCTCTCTCTGTCTGTCTGGCGAGTGCACGCATTCTATAGCAAAAACCTCTCCAAAAAATGAAAAGCCTTTGAGAGTTTTAAAGCAGAGAGCGATGTAACCTGATCTAGACTGTGTAAACATACCTCTGCCTTCTGTGTGGTGGATGGACTGTTCTGTACAGGAGGGAGGGGACGGATAAGAGTGGACGGAGGGAGACATGTCTGGAAACTTTCTCAGTGTTGAAGGGAGAGCTGATGGTAAGTTCAATCAGAATCATAGCAGCACAGATGGTGAGAAGTGTCATGATTTATGACTTTTATGGTATGGTGGAAAAAGAAGGAGAAAAATTATCCCTGAAGCTGTTACATTTTAGAATTTAAAAAAAAAAAAAAAAAGAAAACGTTGGAGGGGATAGAAGATAGAGTCTGATTGCACATGACTGACTGGTTTGAATTATAGCAGTGGAAGCTTGAAAAAGACACTGGGTCCATTTCCATTTTCATGTTTGCCCCAAATTCTGAAAGGAATGGAGAAAAAAGGATTGTAGCATGATCACACCCCACTGGGGATACTTTCTCTTTCTCCCTATCTTTTCCCTCTGCCACCTCCAAGAAGTACATGCAACCTCTTTCAAGAAAATTTTTAAAATATATTTTTTTCTCCCTATCTTTTCCCTCTCCCACCTCCAAGAAGCACATGCACCCTCTTTCAAGAAAATTTTTAAAATATATTTTAAAGCTTATTTATTCCTTCCATGAGATAGAGAGACGAGAAGACAGAGAGAGAGAGAGAGAGAGAGGAGAGGGATAGACACCCCCAACAGTGCCTTTGCACCATGATTCACCTACAGTCTTAGCTGGCCTGGGTCATGGGCATTGTGCACACCCCTGACGTGCTCAGGGAGGCTCTGGGACACGAACCCACAACCTTTCCCATATGGGTCTAGTTGCATTGCTGCTGCACCACTACCTGACCCCTAATATTTATTTTAAAAGCTTAGGCTTTAAAAATCTCCTAAGTGCAGCTATGAGGAAATACACAAAAGTTTAAAACTCTATAATGTAGAAGAGGCTGGTGGCTAATGTGCACAATATAGATAAGCTGGTCTTGATAATGTAGGTGAAAAGAATCCAGACTCGGGGAAGTCATTCAGACTCACTGCATACACTCCCAGCATACAGCAGTAGCTCACTCGCCCTCATGTCACTTTGTGTCGTGAGAACGGCAGGCCATGAGCATACAGACACCCAAATCTGTGTGCACTCGCATGACACCCGGGCTCAAAGAGCTGTAATATGTTGGCTGGATTCCAAAATAAAAAGAGTAGAAAGACTCATTGCTGTAGTGTACCTGGTCAAGGTCACTCCAAAGCCTCACTTCTGAGCTCTTTGGTGTAGGGATGGGAAAAGTTATAAAGCTGAGTCAGAAATATGGGGAGCCTCTAAGCAGAGTAAACTATTAAAAACTTACGTTGTCCTACAGCCCTCTGCCTTTTCTCCCCGACACCCTCCATTCTAACAGGGTATCAAGGTCCATGCAAAAGACACCTGGTGCTGTCTTCTGAGATTATCGTTTCGACCTGTATCTGACCCCCATTTTTCCAGCCAAGACCAGCTCCCTTATAAATAAAGGTCTGTTCACCGGGTATGAAGGACTACATCTGAATAGGGTGTTTTGTTCCTTTAGCTGTTCAAAGGACCTGAAGACCTTGTTTGTTTTGAAACAAGTAACTGGCTTTGTCCAACCAAAAAGTCCTAACTTTGCAGAGTGGCTAGCAAGAGGTCAGACCTGAAGAACAGGAGATAACCTGGTGAACTATTGTTGTCTTCGCCATCCTTGTCTTATTTTCTGTTTACTTTTTTAAAAAAAAACACATTTATTTATTTATTTATTTTTCCTGAGAGAGAGAGATGCCCACTGCACGGCCCTACACTGATCCATACCCTATCTCAGCTCACCCAGATCATGGGCACACACATGCACTCAGCATCCTCAGGGAGGTCCCAGGACACAAACCCAGGACCTTTCCTATGTGAGTCTAGGTGTGTTACCACTGCACCACTGCCTGAACCTTCCTTTGTTTTGAAGATAAGTTTCTATCTGACCTGAGGCCCTCTGTTCACCCTCTCCACTAGGGTAACACAAACCACAGTGTTGGAGGAGAGTCAATCCAGAACAGGGATCCACAACCAGTCAGAGATGGTATGCATATTTGTATTCACTGAGTCAGGAGGCAGGGAAGTGCAGTTCAGGAGCAGGAAAGTAAACAGGACTGACCACAGGCTCTTAGCTTCCTTCTCTCCAGGAGCCTGCTTCAGGGGAAGTCGTTGGCCAGGGCCCTGGAAAAAAATCTCTGTGAGGCCTAAGAAGGCCACAGAAGAGGACTTCTCTGAGAAGGAAGTAATGGCCAGGCGGGATGGGTGGACGGGAGCAGTTCCCTCTGCTCCTTGGCCTGCCTATGCATAGGTGGTCCCTCTACGTCCCCAGCCCTTGGGCCCAAGCCATAACCTAAGTGTGGTATGCTGCAAGGCATTCTGCAATAAGGCTTCGTTCCTTCTGAAGGCTTTTCATATTTTCAGAAGCTTCTTTTGAAAGGCAAATGCAAGGTTACCAGAAGCAAACGTAACTGCTGCTGACCACTTTTCTAGGTGTTAAATAATATCTAGTTGAAGAACATAAGAGACATATCCAGAGGGATAAAGGGAAGATGGAGGAGAAAGAGAAAAAGGGGAGTTAATTGATAAAGTAGGATAAGATGAATTTTTCCTCAGGGTTGCCCAAGCCACACTATTATTCAAATATAACCTGTGAGAAGTTGGCATACATTCAATTATCCATTAAATAACTTTTCTTTTTGGTACCTGAGAAATTAGATAGGGCGGCCCTGAGCACACAGTAAGTGCTCAATAAATGTTTGTTATGATGACCCTCACTCTCAGTATTTGTACTGCTACTATTGCTGAGTGTCATGTCAGACACGGTGTGGGTTCTGCGGACACAGAAGAACAAAACCTAGTCTCTGTTCTCAGTGACCCTCAAGTCTAGAAGGGGGGACAGGTGACTTAGTAGCAGGCCCTGACAGTGTCTCCAGGGCTGAGCCTTGGGAGACCAGACTGCCTTGGGAGCCCAGAGAAGAAGCACTGGCTGGAGCGGGGCAGGGCCAGGCTCTGCTTCTGGAAAGAAGCAGTCTCAAAGGACAAATGGAAAGAGGCCAGGGGCATCCATCAGAGTCTTAGTTGCAAGTGACAGAAGCAGACTCTGTTGGTTTTGGACAGGTAGAGACTATAGGAACTGGATATCAGGTATCCCCACAGCTTCTGAGAAGACTGGAGATTTGGGAAAGGGAGCCAGGATGGTAAAGATGCTGATGGTGATCTGGCACGGCACATTGCCTGCACCTCCCATCACCACAGCTGGAAGGGGGTCTTCCCTTCCCTGCTTGCTGTCTCATTACTTCCCAGGTCAACAGCCCAGACAGGTGCAGCTGATAGGCCAAGGCCAGGTTACCTGCCCACATCTTAGTTTCCAGGTTAGCTGGCAAATTGAGTATTGAACTTTTTGTTGTTGTTGTTGCCATAGCATGTATGTGCTTGCCAAAGAAAGAGACAGACAGACAGGGACAGGGAAAGTGAGAAATCATCTCACAAGGGGGATAGCCACACTGCAATCACTTGTCCTCTGTTCTCCCCTTGAGATTTTGGGCATGCAAGCAAGCACACATACTGGCATGATTTTCAAGCCTCTGGGTCCAGGCCTCAGACTATGGTCAACCATATAGGAGTTCAGTGCCTTAACCACAGACTGCCTTGGGAGCCCAGAGAAGAAGCACTGGCTGGAGCGGGGCAGGGCCAGGCTCTGCTTCTGGAAAGAAGCAGTCTCAAAGGACAAATGGAAAGAGGCCAGGGGCATCCATCAGAGTCTTAGTTGCAAGTGACAGAAGCAGACTCTGTTGGTTTTGGACAGGTAGAGACTATAGGAACTGGATATCAGGTATCCCCACAGCTTCTGAGAAGACTGGAGATTTGGGAAAGGGAGCCAGGATGGTAAAGATGCTGATGGTGATCTGGCACGGCACATTGCCTGCACCTCCCATCACCACAGCTGGAAGGGGGTCTTCCCTTCCCTGCTTGCTGTCTCATTACTTCCCAGGTCAACAGCCCAGACAGGTGCAGCTGATAGGCCAAGGCCAGGTTACCTGCCCACATCTTAGTTTCCAGGTTAGCTGGCAAATTGAGTATTGAACTTTAAGTTATTGTTGTTGCCATAGCATGTATGTGCTTGCCAAAGAAAGAGACAGACAGACAGGGACAGGGAAAGTGAGAAATCATCTCACAAGGGGGATAGCCACACTGCAATCACTTGTCCTCTGTTCTCCCCTTGAGATTTTGGGCATGCAAGCAAGCACACATACTGGCATGATTTTCAAGCCTCTGGGTCCAGGCCTCAGACTATGGTCAACCATATAGGAGTTCAGTGCCTTAACCACCACACTGCCTGTTGGCTCCGTCCAATATTGGGTCTTTTCAATTTCTGTAAAGGAAGACAAGTGCTGTCTCACAAAATGAGGAATGTCCTCACGCACAGGAAAAAGGTTCAGAATCTGGGATCAAAAGTGTCAATGTCTTCTCCACCAGATGAAGCAGGGAAGACAGGAAGTGGAGGCAGAGGGAGGAGCATAGGCAAAAGCCTGACCTGGGGGTGAGACACGGCCAGGTGCATTTGGAGAACTAGGATTACAATCCACTTTGACTAGAGTGAAGAGTGTGAGCGAACGACTTCTAAAGACAAAGCTGGAAAGCAGACAGCCTAGACCATGGGAAAACCTTGTGTGGTTTATCCCTGGGAGAGAGTTTGGTCTTTATTTTGTGAAGGAAGGTATGATAAGGTTTTAATAGAAGGTCGGGGGTGGGTGTGGAGGTGGGATGAGGACTGGCAGAAAGATCAGATGTTTGAAATTTGAGCTGTGTGCTCAGGAGTCTTTCTAGAGAATACCTTCTTTACTATATTAGGCCAAGGATGTTTATTTAGCCTTTGTGGTCATCTGGCCAACCACGCTTTTCATCCTGCCTTTCTGAGTGGTAAGTTTAGTTTCACCTTTCCCAGATTGCTACTATTACAAAGGTGGATTCCAGGCTGTAAATTCCTCTTATAGTTGGGATATAGGTAGACATAGACAAGTAGAAATTGGCCAGGGCTGCAAGAATTGTATTTGTTTAGCGTAGGCACAGACTCAGCTACAGCTACATTTTCGCAGTGATAACAAATACTGCACTAGACTGTGAGTGCAAATCGCTAAAAACACATCCTTTTAGAAACCTCATCTGTAAGAGAACAGGAAACTATAAAGATCCTGTCCGCAGATGACACAGAGTAAACTGGAAGTGGAGCAATAATCTGCTTAATTCAGGGCTGAGATTCTGATGGAATTTATAGCCGGTAAGAGATTTTAGGAGTGAAAAAGAAATTCTCAGCACCTGGAAGGTCAAAGGTGTCTGGCTCTCAGGCCAGGAAAAATCATGAGAATGAATGACATGCAGAGGAGGCAAGGCCAGGGGCAGGGCACCGGGAGTTGTCGTGGCTACAAGTATTGCTGTCTATAGCACTAATGGGAAGAAAGGGGGAGACAGAGGACCCATTTCTGAGCTCCTGGGGAAAAACAAAAGAAGGGAGAAACAGAAATTCAGACTTAGTTCAACCCTTCCTACCTCTTCGTTCCCGTCCTCACCATACCTGCTCACAGAATGGACCCTTGCCAAGACCAGCAGTTAGCGTAATGGCTATATTGCTGAACTCCCATGTAGCTGACCACAGTTCATGTCCCGGACCCAGTGGCTTAAACTCATGCCAGGAGCGTGAGCGTGCGTGCCCAAGATCCCGAGAAGAGAATGGAGAAGAAGGGATTGCGGCGTGGCCATACTCCCGGGGAGGTGATTTCTCGCTTTCTGTCTGTCTTTCTGGGGAGCACACGTGCCCCATAGCAAAAACCTCTCAAAAAAAAAAAAAAAAAAAAAAAAAAAAAAAAAACAGTTGCAGCAACCCCTGTGACATGAATGCATTTCATGCCACTGAGAATGGACACAATGGACACTTAAAAATGGTAGAAATGAGAAATCTTATGTACGGTTAACCATAATTTAAAAACAAAAGCAAACCGAGTCTTGGAAATAAAGGCTCCCAGGGGACTTGTCCTCTTTTCTGTCGCTAAAGGCCACCTGGCTTTTTCTTAGACCAGGATTTTGCACTTGCTCTTTCCTTTTCCTGTAAGCTCTTTTTATTTATTTATTTATTTTTTTGAGAAGTTTTTGCTATAGGGCGCGTGTGCTTGCCTGAAAGACAGAGAGAGAGACAGAGAGATAGAAAGCGAGAAATCACCCCCCCCCCAGGGGGGATGGCCACACTGCAATCCCTTCTCCTCCTTTCTCCTCTCGGGATCTTGGGCACGCACGCATGCACATGCGCCCGGCGTGAGTTTAAGCCACTGGGTCCAGTGGCCTCAAACCCTGGTCGACTACATGCGAGTCCAGCGACATAGCCATGACGCTAACTGCTGATTCCTCTTCCTGTAAGCTCTTGACCAGCACTTCACAGAGTTGGTTACCTCTTTACATTCATATGTCAGCTAAGTCTCTCCTTCTCTGCTTTGTATCATTTTATTCTGTTATTTATTGATGTATGTGCTCCACCTATTTCTCCTACCGGAATATAATCTTCCAAGAAAGTTCCATCTGTTTGACTCCTTAGTGCTTAGAATAGTCTGCTCCCAAGTTAGTACTCATGAAATATTTGTTGAGTGACTGAGTGACTGAACAACGGACTCTGGCACTTAACGCAATGTTCTCTACAAACAGACCTCATTTGAAATCAAGTACACAACTTCAAGACTTTGTCTCTATTTTTTTTCTTTTTGAGTGTGGACTTTTTTTTCTCTTGGTTTAGATAGACAGCCCCAGTGGGGTTCCCCCATGATGATCCACTCCCTGTCTCAGCCAGCCAGGATCACAGGCATGTGCATGTGCAGCAAGCATGCACAGGGAGACAGGATGTGAACCTGGGACCCTCCCTTGTGACTTCGGCATCACACAGCATTACAATGTACTGCTATACCACTGTGGCTGGCTAAGTATTGATTCTCCTACTCTCTCCTCCTTCTCATTATCTCCTCCCAATTTTACCAGCCCTAATTCCAATTTAACACCATTTAAATGAGTCATACTGAGCCTCTGGGTGCAGACCTCACCCATGTTAAAGTCCATTTGGTCCACACCCGCCATAGTGCCCTGCCCTGAGTGGTTGGGGCTTTGAGAGGTTAAGTAATCTGAAAGGTGACAAAGTCAAACATCCCAGTCCATGGGGCCTCATGGGATAATTCCAGGGTAAAATGATGAAACAGCATGTCTCCCCATAGTTACATTTTATTACAGTCCCTGGTTGGAGTCGCTCAATTCTAGCTGTGATAGGTGAAGGAAGGAAATCAGGTAGGAAAATCCAAGCTATTGTAAATGGTCTCCATTCCAGCTTCTGTTCTCACACAATGATGCCTTCTATACTGATATATTTGCACCACTCAGAGCCAAGCATGAGGCTCCACTCCTTACAGATCCACCTGAGATCCAGGATGATTATGGAAAACCTGGGGTAGTGGGAGGGGGGTTGGGGTAGTCAAAGACCTCTGTTTTACTGGGAGAGTTTGCTTCAAGAGAGCTCTGCTTAGCCCTTTCAATGTTAACAGAAAAAAGTTGCATCTGTATACTGCTAGCAGCCATTAATCCAAATGACTATAACTTTCAAGTATCCAAAAGTCAACGAGATCTGATCTGCCATGGGTGATAAGTGGCCGACAAGATGAGTGAGAAATAACATTTCTTATGGTATTCTTTTTCTGACATAAGAGTTGGACTTGATCTCATTTACTTTACCTGCAATCTTTACTCAGTTCTTTTCAGTTTGTTTTTGCTATAGGGCATTTGTACTCACCATAGAAAGACAGAAAGAGAGAAAGAAAGAAAGAGGGAGAAAAAGAGGGAA
>NW_006198219.1:2154588-2179597 GCF_000334495.1 Tupaia belangeri chinensis
CTCCTCAGTGGGTGATTGTGTAGTTGTCAGGTCTGGGACTCAACTGTGAAGCTGGCCATGTGAGATCTAGAGCTTAATCTCCATGCCAACAGCTGGCACTCTTCACTCAGTTCTTTAACCACAGACTACAAATAATTTCTAACCAGTCTTGAAGCAAATACAGGTTCTCTAACATATGAGTTATTGGGAAAAAATATAAATTCAAATGTGTCACTCTTGGACAAACTATTCAAGGTCTAGATAGGAGGAAGGAGTTGACAATAGCCCCTTTATTTTAGCATAATAAAAGAATGGTACATGAGGAAGAGAATATATGTTTTTAAATAATAATATGTGTTTTAAAAAATAATTTTGCCCTAAGATGTTGGGGACTAGCTGCTGGTGTGGTGGTTAAGGTGACTGAATCCCACATGCCCAGCTATGCTGTTTGAGTCCTAGACCCAGCAGCTTGAAAAACACACTGGGCACATGTGTGTGCATGTTCAAAATCCCAAGAGGAGAATGAAAGAGAAGGGATTACAACATAGCCATCTCCTTTAGGAAGTGCTTTCTCTCTCTCTCTCTCTCTTTCACTCTCTATCCCCACTCTCTATGCCTCTGGAAAGCACATGTGCACTATAACAAATTTTTTAAAAAAGGGGGGCTAGCAGATGGCTTAGTGGTTACATTCTTGGACTCCCACATGGCCAACTGCAGTTCTAGTCCTGGACCCTGGGACTTCAAGAACACACCAGGCACATGCGCAGAAGTGCCCAAGATCCCAGGAAGAGAATGGAGGAGAAGGGTTTGTGGCATGGCCATCCCCTCTAGGGAGTAATTTCTCACTTCCCCTCTCACTGTCTCTGTCTCTCTCTGCAGAGTGCACATGCCCTAAGGCAACCCCCCCAAAAAAAGACAAGATTACTCAATAAACGTACTCGTGTATGCCCCTTCCCATAACCACTACCTCACTTCCTTCCCTCTTGTTCGTTTTCTCTGTGAATCAAGTTGCTACAGTGCTGCAAAAACAGTATGTAGAAATATATATTGACATTAAGTCAACTTGCAAAATAAGTAAAATGACTATGACATGTTGCCAAAATCAATCTACTATCCTAAAAATAAAAGCATTACTTATATGACTTCAGGGACTCCAGTGGAATCTTCTCCAGTTCTGTAAGCTGGGGGATTACTGTCTCCAGCTGCAGTTGACCAAAACCCTCAAGTGCAACACCAATGGGAAATTATACAAGTAAGTGAATAGGTATGTCTACACCTGTATCATGACAGTGTGACAGGTATTACTGCCTTCCTCTGGAAAAATACAGAAAATGACACAACATATTTTGAGTTTGGCACACTATGAGTGGCCAATTACTTGGTCTTTTAAGTATTATTTAAAGTAGATTTTTTGGCGGCCTACCAGGTGGCATAGCGGTTGAGGCATTGAACTCCAACTTGGCTGACGACAGTTCAAGTCTCAAACCTTGTGGCTTGCATTATCTCTCTCTGTGTGTGTGTGTGTGTGTGTGTGTGTGTATGTGTGTGTCTGGATGAATGTACATGCCCTGCAGCAAATTAAATACTAATAATTAGGGACCAGCAGATGGTGTAATGGTTATGTCACTGGACTCCCACATAGTGAACCGTGATCCAAGTCCCAGACCCAGTGGCTTAAAACTCACTCCAGGTGTGGGTGCATGTGTGCTCAAAATCCTGAGAGGTAACTACAGGAGAAAGGACTGTGGTGTGGCCATCCCCCTGGGGGATGATTTCTCACTTTCTGTCTCTCTGTGTCTCTAGCAAGCTCACGTGCCCTATAGCAAAAATCTCTCTCAAAAAAAAGAAAAATAATAATAAAATTAAATAAATAATTCTTTAAAAAATTAATAAAGTGGAAATTTTAAGTATTTTTAACAATTGGGTTATCTCAGTGGGAAATATAATTACTCTTGTTTTCTAATTAGAGTTAAAATATTAGGTCATTATGAATACTTGGGTTCCATTCTCATTTTTGAATTGTACATAGATACAGATATATATAACCTTACATTCCAAAAAGACTTTGTAGAAATTATTAAAGTTAAGGACCTTGGGAGAGGAGATCATTCTGGATGATCTAGGTGGGCCCTGAGTTTTTATTTGACTCCTTAAAATGGGAGACAGAACCTATATTTTTTATTTGACTCCTTAAAATGGGAGACAGAGAAGACTGGGTGAGACAGATGCATTGTTAAGAAGTACTTGGCCCAGGGCCAGCAGATGGCATAGTGGTTAAGGCACTAGACTCCCACATGGCCAACCACAGTTCGAATCCCAGACTTGAGGCTTGAAGTCCATGCTGGGAGCATGTATGTGTGTGCCCCAAATCCTGAGAGGAGAATGGAAGAGAAGGGATTGCAGAGTGGCCATCCCCTGCAGGGTGACTTCTCACTTTCTCTCTGTGTGTCTCTTTGTCTCTCCAGAAAACGTACACACTCTATAGAAAAATCTCTCTTAAGAAAAAAAAAAAAAAAAGTCCTTGACCTGCTTCAGATGAAGGAAGGAGCTACAAATCAAGAAGTGTGGGCAGCTTCTAAAAGCTGTAAACGATAAGGAAACAGGTTCTCCCTTAGAGCCTCCAGAAAGGAGTGTAGCTTTGCTGTCACCTTGACTTTAGCCCCAGTAAAACCTGACCCACAAAACTTACAATAATAAATCCATGTTGTTTAAAAACACTAAGTTTAGAGTAATTTGCACATCAGAATAGAAAACGAATTCAGCTGGCAATTTCAGGAACGACATTCCAGATATCTTCAGCTGTCAAATTGGAGAAACAAGTAAAAAACTAGAAGCGATTTTAATGGTACAAAAGAGAAACGTTTCTGCATCTGTGGCTTCTCAGCTGTCTGTGTTCAGTTGCACACTCCCTTCTCTGTATCTACAGAAGATGGAATATCATCATCACTGTGAAGCTCACTCACTGAACTCTCGCTTTTCCCATGGACCATACTGAGCTACAAATACGACCTCATTTAATCCTCACATTAACTCCCATGAAGAAACTGAGCCTTTCAAAGGTGAAGAAATTCACCTAACGTGACACTGTTAAAGATGGGCTGGATCAGGATTGAGACCCCAGTTTTTCTGCCTCCGATGCCTGTGTAGCTAACATGTGACCTTTCATTGTTAGGAAGGTACCAGGACAGGTGACCTGTTCCATAGGGCAAGCATACATCTTGGATTTTTCCAGAACTGTTCTGCTGACTTAAAATATTCTATTTCCTTGTCCTCAAAAGTCACCAAAGTGTCCCAGAAATTCTAATGTTTTCTCAAATGATAAGTGAATAAATACTGCAATAAAATACACCAGAGTCCCTCAAAATCCTTTATCAAATCATAGTTCCTGGGACAGCCCTGTGGCCTCGTGGAGATGGATCTCACATGGCCGACAGTGTGGTTCAAATCCTGGCCCCCATAGTTTCAGAAACACACTGGGCATGTGTTTATCCATGCCCCAAAGTCCCAATAGGATGGAAAAATGGAAGAGAAGGGGTTGTGGCATCTTTGGAGGTACTTTTTTCACTTTCTGTCTTTCCCTCTTTCTCTGTCTCTCTCCAGTGAGCATGCACACTCTATGGCAAGTTAAAAACAAACAAACAAACATGAATTTTATGTATATAAAGTATATCCTAGTTTACCTGATTTTTTTTTTAAGAGAGATTTTTGCTATAGGGTGCTTGCCAGAGAGACAGAAAATGAGAAATCACTCCTCAGGAGGAATGGCCATGCCACAACCCTTCTCCTCCATTCTCCTCTTGGGATTTTGGGCATGAATACACACACACCCAGCATGAGTTTCAAGCTGCCAGGTACAGGGCTTTAACTGCAGTCAACTATGTGGGAGTCCAGTGCCTTAACCACCATGCCACCTGCTGGCCCCTAGTTAATCTGACTTTTAAAACAACTGATATCTATTTTTATAAAACAATACGACCCCATTCTTAGCACCTGTAAGGTCATTTGGGATCTATGTGAGTCCTATGACCAACACTGCTACTTTTGGTGTTTCAGTGAAATAGCTGATTGGAGACTAGTGATGTCATTCTGTGCTCGCTCGCTGCAGTCCACCTACCCTGGCCTCCTGTCATCCAACACAGCAGCTGTCCCACCACTGCCCCTCTGTACATGACCATCCTTCTTCTGGAGTGGCTCTTCTCCCCAGCGGCTCACCTGGGTAGTGTCTTCTGATACTGTGGGTCTCAGCTTAAAATTAATCTCCTGGAAAAGGCACTCTCTGATTCTCCCATGCTAGACTGTGTGCCCACTGCTGTTCTCTGTCACCCTTCCCCATCCACCCAACCTCTCCTGCCACCTCCCCCATTTGCTTTGCTGAACATAATCTTAATTTTTGATTGTTTATTGGTAGACTTGTTTATTGCCTCTGTTTTCATGGAGATGAAAGCCCTGCCAAAGCAAGCATTAGTTTAAATCGTTCATTATTGTATGCCCAACACCTAGCACAGCGACTAGTCAATGTCGTGTTTAGTAAACGTTTGCTACATCAAGGAGACTAGAGGCCTTGTCTAGAGCAAGCGCACCAGATCAGCAGCCGCTAAACCAATCTGCCATTGAGATTATCTGTAAAACCCAGAGTCATCATCCCCTAGTCACAGAGGCCACTGCTCTCAAGTGCACTGAAAGCCAAGCTGCGTAAACCAAATATTCACAAGTAACCGTCTTCTCTGAGTTGAAAGACTTCCGTGGTTACTTCTAGGGCACTTGGGTGGATCGCGTCGTGTCCATCGTGCACTGGCATAGATGCGTGTTCACAATACCTTTGCACTGTGTAGCACCACAGAAAGAAGGCACATGCCTCAAAAAAGGTCCAGAATTGGTTTTGATCAATACACTATCTAACATTTTTTCATAGTCAGTAAATTATTAATTAAAAAGTTAAGGTTTTTTCTAATGTAAATGTGATTTAAAAGATAATCTCCTTCTTTAACCGTAGCCTAAGACTCAAGTATTGATTTCTTCTCTGGTAATTATAGGCCAAAAGTTTAAATTGCAGGCTTATATATTAACTAAATATTTATCTCCCTTAATTCAAAAATTGTCAATATGAGCCACCAAACTGAATATTTCTTACTCGGGATTTTCTTAGCCATATGGCATTCATTTTGGGGGAGGTTATATTTTATTTCTTGGGTGAGAAGTACAGGGTCTTATAACACTATTAAGACTATGATCCCTTCTCACCCTCTCGGCCTTCCAGCCAGCCAGGATCACAGGAGCATGTTCAGGTCAGCCTGTGTTCAAACCCTGGATCTCCCCATATGGCTCTAGTATCATGCAATGGTGCCCTACCAGCTGTGCCCAATGTGGCTGGACCCATCACTAATATTTTTTGTAGTGAAGTCTTTGTATCTGCTATTCCCTCTGCCTACAATATGTGTCCACCATATCCCCATGGCTCACTCTTTCACCTCCCTCCAGACTGATCACTCACTTTAAAATCACATCCATCATCCTCCCCATTCATACTCTGCATTCCTTTTTCCTGTTTTACTTTTATCCATAGCACTTATCCCCATCTGTCATATTGTAAATGTTATTTATTTGTTTTGTTTGGTGCATGTCTCCTCTCACTAGAATATAAGCTCAAGGAGAGCAAAGATTTTTATTTTAAACTCTTTTATTTACTGTTATACCCCCAAGGCCTAGAATGGTGCCTGGCAAATAGTAGCAGATTAGTAAAGATGTGTTGGGTGAATATTGGATAGAACGATTTTTTTTTTGACCAACCACTTAAAACCAAATTCATAATAATAATAGTCATATTTCCCTCTAGAGAGCATACGTTTGTTTCTCAGCTGCTGTTGGCATGTGGCTATCCATGGCTCAGGAGATGCAAGAGTTTAAGAGGAGAAATAAAATTTCTTGGGTACTAGTTCTTGAGCTGTAGACACCCACCAGGCATTTCTCTGAAATTCTCAGTACAAACCAAGCAAGTGCCAGGTAAGGGCGACATGATGAAAGGATCAGTGTCTGGGGCTTCAAGATTCACCATCACCACGATATGAGGCAAGTCACTTAACTCTCTGTACGTCGATTGCCGTAATTCTAAAACAGAGATGATACTTGCCTTTCTTCCCTCATCAGGCTGAAATGTGGGTGAAATGAGACCCACTTCCTCTGCCCCATAATCCACTTCTCCACGACGCACCATTCACCTTACTTTCTGGGCCCTGCTCTATTCTTGAGATCTGCTAAACTAACCAGGGTTAATGGGGATTAGTGGGTTCATCTGCTTGGGTTTAAAAAAAATAATACTGGAGACTTTAGGAAGCCCTTGGTCTATTTCTGAAAGAGCAATTTCCGATAAACCATGGAAGTAAGAATGTTAACCAGAGCTTGGGAGTAGCGGTTAATTTGGGGGGGCAATGTTTCTTTTGGCATGCACTAATTAGACTTCAAAATGATCCAGGGAGGGACCAGCAAATAACATAATGGTTACATCAGTGGACTTCACATAGTCAACCGTGGTTCAAATCCTGGACCTGGCAGCTTAAAACTCACAGTAGTCATGTGTGCGTGTGTACCCAAAATCCTGAGAGGAAAATGGAGGAGAAGGGATTGTGGTGTGGCCATTCCTCCTGGGGGGTGATTTCTCACTTTCCATCTCTATGTTTTTCCAGCAAGCATGCACACCCCATAGAAAAAAAAAATCTCTTAAAAAAAAAATCCAGGGAAAAATAGCTGCAGGCCCTAGAGAATTAGTGATGGGGCTTCTGGAATCCAGTACCTAGTATGTACCCAGTAGTCTGCTGACTATGCCTGGCTTTTCTACCTTAGATATAGATGTGTGCTTTCCAAAGGGCCACAGCCAAGAACTTACAAGTCATTACTGCCCTGTTGCAAAGTAGCAAACCATGAGGCACCAAGAAGAGGAACTTCCCTTTCCCTCAACCAACCCTCAGCATTGTCTCTAAATTGATAAGTATCCTGTGTCCAGCCCTGACAATATCACTACTGTCTTCATACCTCTGAAGATAGCAGTAGTTATAATTTATTTGCTAGCTTCTGTATTCCCATCCTTTGTGTCATGTCACATTCAACTTTCCTTCTGGGTATTTCCTCCTGCCCCATGTTTCTGGGTTGGTAGTTCATTTATGTCAGGAAGAGTGTGGAAGGGTGGTGACAGATGCATTTAAAACTATTATAACTGCCATGCTGCATGCCTATTAAAATTGCATGGATTCTTCATGTGGTGTTGGGTCCCGGGTTGGGCTTACTGCATTCCTGGACAGTGTTCATGCTTCATAAGGAATGTACCTGATGTGGGCCTGTGATAAGTATCTTTGCCCTTGATTCTCCACAGAAGAATTAGAGCCAAATTATTTAAGACCTCCCTGACAGAAAGGTTTAGGAAAAAAAAAAATTGCATTACCTTCTCCCCAGGCCTTTAAGAATTTGTTTATGGGAGAAAAACTTTTTAAAAAATCATGACCCTCACCCTCTGTATTCAGACCTTCTGGGTGATACCAAAAAAGTATAATTGGGGAACCAGTGGCGTGGTCGTTAAGGCGGACAACCATGCTTAGACTCCTGGACCCAGTGGCTTGTTTTCTCAATTTCTATCTTTCTCCCTCTCTGATGAGTACATGTGCCCTATAGCCAATTAAAAAATAATGATAATAAATAAAATAAGATAGATAATTCTTGAAAAAAAGAAAGAAAGAGAGAAAGAAAGACCGACAAACATGCCAGGCACATGTGCAAGCATGCTCAAAATCCTGAAAGGAAAGTGGAGGAGAAGGGATGGCAGTGTAGCTATCTCCCTTGGGGGGGTGCTTTCTCTTTCTCTCTCCCCTTCTCTCCCCAGTGAATATAAGCACCCTATAGCAAATTTTCTTTAATAGTGTAATCTTCATATGTCAAGTCTTTTTTTTCCCCCCATATGTCAAGTCTTGAAACTCAAGTTCTCTAATTCATTCAACCGTTAATTGAGGCTTTCCTACGCACCTACAGAAAAGGGGGTGAATGAGACAGACATGGTCCCTGCCCTGCTGGAACTTACCATGAGGGGGGTCTGGCAATAAGTAAAAAAACAATAAACAAATATATCCAAACTATATGATGTGCTTGGGAGGAGAAAAGCATGGGGGAGTGATAAAGAAAAGCAGGAGGGGCTAATATAAAATTGGGGAGTGGGAATGAGGAAAGGGCTGAGGGGCAAGAGGGAGAATGTCAGCCAGGCTGAATGTGTGCTGAGCTGCGAACTGAGAGTCTGTCTCTAGGATCGGAAGGAGGACAGTGAGGATGAAGCCCAAGGAGCTGGGCCGAAGGCAGGGTCAGGTGAGAAAGTAGGCAGATTCTTCAATGCCCACCCCTACCCCATGAGCTGCCATTGCTACCATTTAATGAAAGTTAGCATTTATTAATTTGGTGAGGACAAAGAAAGAGTATCGGGTACAAAAAGAAGTGAGATGTGCAAGAGGCATTTTTGATGTATGAAGCTGAAGCATCTATTTATTTTTTAATTGTAATTTAATTCATTATTATTCTTCAGTTTGACAAGAGAGAGAGGGAGAATGAGAAAACAAGTGGCCAGGTTCAGGATTTGAACCACAGTTGGCCAAGTGGGAGTCTAGTGCCCCAATCAACATGCCACCTGCTGACTCTGCATCAATTTAATTTGAACTAACCAATCTAGGGCATGTTTTTGGCTAAGATTAAGTGTAATTTAGGGGAAAGAGGGTAACACAGTATTGAAACACAACCCTCTGTGAGGCTGACTCATATGGGAGGGTTTGGGTTTTGAGTCCAAGGACCCTTCTGAATTCCCTGGATATGGGTATGCCCCCGACCCAAGACTGATTGAGCCTGGGGGAGGATCATGGCATCAAGGCCTTGCTGGGATGCTGTCTGTCTCTGTCTCTTTTACTCATAGAAGAAATAAATGAATAAAATTTAAAAACAAAACAATTTAAATTTATTTAAACCAAAGGTGCACTGTTGGCTCTAGGGAACTGGTGTCCTTTTCCTGGGCCACTACACATCACCTGAATGTCTCCCTTTCTGCTCCCTCAGTCTCTTGCCACTCCCACAACACATAATCTTTTCTTTTATTTCTCCATTAATTATTCCTTATCTCTAAATGTGGTATCAGGAGTTCATGGAGAAGTTGGTGTACACTGCTGAGGTCAAAGCCCTAAAGACCCAACAATCCTGTCCCTCTCTGAGTGACCTTGCTAAAGTATATCACCCAGTAAGAAGGAAAAACCAGTTTTAGGAGCGAGGAGATGCTCACTAGCTAGAGTCTCTGGAGACCAGCTGGGTGGCTGAGACGGAGAAGCAACTGCGTAAGTGCTCCACCAGCTCCCACACACGAGTGTGGGCTTTGGCAAGTCTTAACCACCCTCCTCCCTGGAGTTTATCTCCAGAGAATGTTCCTCCAAATGCCTCACACCCCTTGGCTGCTCCGGCTTCCACATAGTATATAGAAGAGGTAGATGTTGGCGATAAAGCTTAATCACTAGTCTCAAGCCAACTGACATGTGATCTTGACCACAGTTCATGAAGGATAACTTAGCACACTGTAAACACTTAAAAAGATAGCCATATCCTGATAAAGTCAACATGATTAACACATTGTCGCACTTATGACTAACTTGATTTCTCCTGGACGTTTAGGAGAGTTTAACCATTTCAGGAGGGCAGGAGATTTTCTCTCACTCTGCCTTTGGTTTGGCTTTCACCCTGAACTATTCAAAATTATAATAACTGTTTATTGACTTATTATTAAGAGTCAGAGCCTAGGCTAACCACTTTCTTATGTAACTCCCACGGTAACCTGTGAGGTTGACATAGATTGAGTATCTCTTATCTGAAATACTTGGGACTAGAAGGGTTTCAGATTTACCATTTTTTTTTTCAGGTTTTGGAATATTTGCACATATGCAATGAGATATCTTGGGGATGGGGCCCATGCCCAAACAAAAAACTCATTTGTGTTTTATACATGCCTTTTACATATGGCCTGGAGATAATTTCATACATCATTTTTGTATCATGGCATTCCAACTGTGAGGTGTGGAATTTTCCACTGTAGCATCACGTCAGTGCTAAAAAAAGTTTTAGATTTTGAAGCATTTCAGATTTTGGACTTTCATATTAAGGATGCTCAACCTGCACTAGCACTATGTCTATTTTAGAAGTTAGCAGGGAACTGAAGGAACAAGATATGACACTTGGGCAATTTATACCCCTAAAATGTGATGGAGGTAGGATTCAAACTCAAGTAGTTTGTTCCAAATCCATGCAATTATCTCCCATCAAACTAATTAGTGTCATCTACATTGGCTGTCACCTGATGGCACCTGTCAGGTACCAGGACTTCTTGCAATCCCCTGAGCAGGGCAGTTGAACAGAAGGGGGGAATGATGGGGAAGTAGAAGGGATTGGAGGCTAGGCCAAGTGGAGGAAGGAATCTTTCTGCTGCTCTCATTGTGGAGTTAGACTGCCATGAACAACTGTCTGTGTTCATTCATGGTTTTCTCCTTGTGACATATGTCTGCCCAGTTTTAGACTTTTGGATCAAATTAATTGTGTTAAATATGGAATGGAATGGAATAGAATGGAATGGAATGGGATGGAATGGAATGGAATAGATAGCTTTTTTTTTCCCTTCAAATCACGTAGTTTGGTTTCATGCACCTAATGAATTGAGTGAAAAGGAAATGTGTGTGTTATAAGAATGTTGACGTCATTCTTTCAGTCTCTCTTCTCACACTCAAATCACACATGAAAGGATGAACATGGCAGTGACTGAGTTTTACCAGTATTGTCTTTAAGTTCTGTCCACTTAGATCTCTCTCCTGGGTTATTTTTTATTTTATTTTATTTTTTTACATTTTTTAAATACATTCAATCACATTTTTTAGCTTACAAGGTAATCATTTCAGTATGTGAACATTTCTCCATGGTCTGTCATCACTGTACCAGATCAAGTTTACCTTCCAAAAACCATTGAGCTTTGGAAACTGTTGAGAAGTTAACTATGAGCTTATTAGACCATTTGTAACTACCCTTTTTTTTTTTTTTTTTGAGAGGGTTTTTGCTATAGGGTGCATGCGCTTGCCAGAAAGACAGAGAGAGACAGAAAGATAGAAAGTAAGAAATCACCCCCCAGGGGGGGATGGCCACACTGCAATCCCTTCTCCTTCATTCTCCTCTTGGGATCTTGGGCATGCACACACATGCGCCCGGCGTGAGTTTAAGCCACCAGGTCTGAACTGCTACATAGTCGGCTACATGGGAGTTCAGCAACATAGCCATTACGCAAACTGCTGGTCCCAGAACTACTCTTAAGATTGTTTTGGGAAGGAACCAGCAGATGGTGTAATGATTATGTCACTGGACTCCCATGTAGTCAACCGTAGTTCTAGTCCCAGATCCAGTGGCTTAAAACTCACACTGGCTGCGTGTGCATGCATGCCCAAGATCCTGAGAGGAGAATGGAGAAGGGACTGCTGCATGGCCATTACCCGTGGGGTATGATTTCTCACTTTCTGTCTGTCTCTGGCAAGTGCATGTACCCTATAGCAAAAATCTCTCTAAAAAAATCGCTTTGGGAAAAAGCCAATTATTAAAACCCTCTTCCCACACACCACTCCATCTGTTTGACTCAGAGCCAGGTGAGACCAGGACATACAGTCCAAAGAGCCTGGTTCAAGTGGGCTTAGAAGTGCCCTGATGAGAAAAAAAGAGTTGAAGAATAGTCATTCTTCCATCATCAACCCCAGCTGGGGCATCTGAGGAATTGAGAGAAGGGAAAGGAATTTACAAATTAAAGAGCACCTTCTGTAAGCCAGACACTGTGCTAGGTTTCCAAATATTTACAACCTAAGTGTTACAATTGTATAGTTAACAGCATAACTGTAAGTAATAGTATAAAGCACAATGTTTTAAATGCTTTACAAGTATTAACTCATTTAGGAGTCACAACAATTCAAAACAAGACAGAACATTAATCAATTAAGTTGAGTTTATTTATTTCTTTCACAAATGAGAGAGACAAAGGGGAGCAGAGATAGCACCCTCAACAGGGCTCTGATGTGATTCACTCCCAGCTTCAGCCAGCCCTGGATTATGGGTGTGCACATGCCCAGTGTCTTCAGAGAGCTCCCTGAACACAAACCTGGAACTCTCCCTGTGGGTCAGCCTTGCAGAACATTACCCTACCACTGCACTACTGTCCAGCTCCAGCACATTTTATTATTAGCATATTCTCCTCTTTAAAACATGATAGACTGGGGACCAGCAGGTGGTATAGTGGTTAAGGCACTGGACACTCTGACATGGCCAGCCACGGTTCAAGTCCCGGACCTGGCGGCTTGCTTTCTCACTTTCCTTCTCTCTGTGTGTTTGTCTTTCTCTGGTCAAATGAAAATGATTGAATGAATAAATAACATAAAATAAATAATTCTTAAAAAAAAAAAGATAAACTGGACCAGTCGATGGCATGGTGGTTAAGGTGGCTGGATACCACATGGCTGATGATGTGGTTGGAATCCCGGACTTGATAGCTTGAAAAATATACCAGCATGTGCATATGCGTGTGTGTGTGTGCACGCACGTGCATGCCCAAAATCCCAAGGGGAGAATGAGGGAGAAGGATTTGCAGCATGACTACCCCCTTAAGGGGTGTGTTCTCACTCTCTCCTCCACTTCTGTCTGCCTCTCCAGTGAGCACACGTGCCCTATAGCAATTTTTTTTTTTAAATAAATAAATGGAATCATGGAGAGGTTAAATCATTTGCCCAAGGTCATGTAGCTGGTATGTGGCAGAATCAGACCTGGAAACACAGATCTCTATCCCAGCACTATACTACTTTCAGGATGAGAGAAATGTACTCAGAGAAGTTTTCCGACTCACCGTCACATAACTAGAGTGGGCAGGTTAGGAGTAGAGCACAGATGTGTCTGACACCAAAATACTTGCTTCCTACTGCACCACTCTCCGGCCTTTCTCTGGGTTGTTAGACCGATTCCATCCTCCCCTTTGGAACAACTCAGATAAACCTTTTTCTTTTCTGGTTCTCTGTTCTTTCTCTTCTCTCCTTTAACTCCTTTCAGCCTTTCTTCGCTCCTTTTTTTCTGCTTTCCTCACTTCCTGTCCTTGTTCCTCCTCCTTCTTCTCTCCCTGCCCCATGCCTCGAGTCCACCAGTGACATTCAAGAGGGATTGAGGGCTCAAGAGGTTAATGAGTTCTGATGGTCGTTAACTTAGGCAGACTGTATAGCTTCAGAGTAACTGGCAACCTAAGGAGAAGCCTGTTAATAACTGAAAAAGCAAATGCTTACGTCAAGAAACATTGACATGATGAATTGGTCCAATTATTTCGACAGAGGGACATGTTGATTTTCATTATAATTGGACTATTGACCAATTAGGTCAGATTATTAAGTGCTCAATGGATTAATTGTTTAATGATTTGATCAAGGGCTTAGTTATTGATGTGGGCGTTCAGGTTAACCAAATTACATAACCTTATCCTTAGGACTGGCCCCAGGAAACCAGCAGGCCCGGAAGTAAAGGCTGCCGAAAAAAAAATTCCCAGTTTGCCGACTTGAGGACAAAATTGATAGCTAAGAGACCCAAAAGTCTTTCAAATAGAGAGACTTGCAAAGGTCCTCAGTGCCTCCTAGACTCGAGAAATGCATTTATGTCTACCATCCTGTTGGTACATTACACCATCTATGCACTTTTTTCTGTTCAAGTTCCAGAACTGCTCAGGGTCCACCTTGGTCCTTTTATTTATCTGCCTGCTCCTTCCTTTTCATGCCTTCAAGTCTCACCTATCCCTGATTCCATCCAGACCTGGGTCTCCAGAACAAACTTTCAACCAGTATTTCTTTCTTTTTTTTTTTTTGGAGAGATTTTCACTATCGGGCGCGTACGCTTGCCAGACAGACAGAGACATAGAGACAGAAAGTGAGAAATCACCCCCCAGGGGGGATGGTCACGCCGCAATCCCTTCTCCTCCACTCAGGATCTTGGGCACGCACGCACACGCACCCGGCGTCAGTTTTAAGCCACCGGGTCCAGAACGCGAACCGCGGTCGACTACGTGGGAGTCCAGCGACATAGCCATTACACTAACTGCTGGTTCCCTCAACCAGTATTTCTAACGACCTCCCTGAAGCCTCAGTTTGGCTGCGCCTCAGGCATCTTCAATGAGAATTAAGTTCCTTGACTCTTCCGCATACAATTTTGTTAACAGTGTGTCTTAGTCCCATAAGCTAAATTCCTTGGTTCATCTCTCAGTTCTTCCTTTCCTATACCTCATATGCTGTAGTTCTCCAAGTTCTGTTAGTTTATTTATATGAAGGGGAAGTCTTCTAAAAGCTTCTATTCCTCTAATCCCTACCGCTAGTGCCTTGGTCCATCATCTGACAGGATCGTTATCAAAGCCTTATAATGAGTATGCAAAATAGAGTATGTATCTGCTTTGATTTAGCTTTCCTTCATAATATCTAAGTGACTTAAGGACAAGACCTGTGTCTTATTTATCTTTAGATAGAATTACTAGCAGAACTGAGTTGGTTTCATCTCATTTCAGTCCATTATTCATACTGCTACAGACCTTCACTTTCCACACTCATCATCCCTTTGTGTCCATTACGTTCCTATTACTTATGGAAATGTTAAGCACATTCTCATGGCGTACAGAGCCCTTCATAGTTCAATCACATTATAATTATTTTTTTAAAAGGTTTTTGCCAAAGGGCGCGTGCACTCGCCAGACAGACAGAGAGACAGAGAGACAGAAAGTGAGAAATCACCCCCCAGGGGGGATGGACGCACCACAATCCCTTCTCCTCCATTCTCCTCTCGGGATCTTGTATACGCACACACACATGCCCAGTGTGAGTTTAAGCCACTGGGTCCGGGACGTGAACTGCGGTCAACTACATGGGAGTCCA
The DNA here is from genome assembly GCF_000334495.1 of Tupaia belangeri chinensis. Taxonomy (NCBI): domain Eukaryota; kingdom Metazoa; phylum Chordata; class Mammalia; order Scandentia; family Tupaiidae; genus Tupaia; species Tupaia belangeri. Next base: position 2,169,540 of record NW_006198219.1, read on the forward strand.
GCGACATAGCCATTGCAGTAACTGCTGGTCCATCATTATAATTCTTTACCTTCTTATTTCCCAGCATTCTCCAGCAGCCTGACCTACCAGCTGATCCCAAATGCTGTTTCTCTGAACACCATGCTCTGAGTGTCCCTGTCCCTTTACACACATCGATGTTCCTGCTAGGAATGACCTTCCCATGGACTAACCCTAATGCTGCCTAGAAAATAATGACTCATCTTTTAAAATCTAGCTCAATATTTCCTCCTTTGAGACCTTCCCTGATACTTCCCAAACAGCTCCTCCTTCTGCAACCATCTGCCAACTTGGTTCACATCCCCTTTAGGGTGTTGCTTTATACTTGCATCACTGTATGAGTTTCCTATGGCTGCTGTAACAAATTACCACAAAGTAGGTGGCTTAAAACAACAGAAATGTATTCTATCACAGTTCTGGAAGCCAGAAATTGGAAATCATTATCACTGGGTCATACTTTCTCCAGACCCTGGGGGAGGATTAATTCCTTTCCTCTTTCAGCTTCTGGTGGCCTCTGGCATTTCTTGGCTTGTTGTCACATCATTCCAGTTTTTGCCTCCCTCTTTATTTACATGGCCTTCTCATGTGTGTGTGTGTGTGTGTGTGTGAAAAGAGAGAGAGAGAGAGAGATCTTTTCATCTTCTTGTAAAGATACATAGATTCGTTAGGGTCCATCTGGATAATTCAGGATAATCTTCCCATCTCAGCATTGGTAATCATCAGCAGCCCAGTGGTGGCAACTGTCATTCAGGGCTGTTGAGATGCCTCTGTGGTAGCTGGTTTTGTGAATGTGGGCAGACATGGCTTGCTCACAACCACAGTTTCAGCGCCCATGGCCCTGCCTGAACACCTGAGGCATCTTCCCCTGCTGGCTGGGGATCCTCAGCAGCCCTCCAGCACCCTCTTCATCACCTGCACCACAACTCCCTCCTCCTTGTCTTGGAACCCCTGGCCTGACCCTCAAAACATGATTCTTGATTTAAAACCTGGAGACCTCATCTTTGCAAAGACAGAAGGTCATCCTCACTGACCAGCTCAAGCAGAGGAAACTCAGGACAGAGCTGTAGAGCCACTCTCCAACTATCCATTTTCTGTTTTAGAATTCATGAGATTGCTTTTTTAAAACCAAAGGATCTATTTCCTTACTCAGAAAGTAAGGAAAACTATGGCAAGCCAAATAAACAAGAATGTTTTAATGAAGGTTTATGGGAGATAGTTAACAATCCAAAGTGAAATTTTCTAGTTGACAGGTATCCACTTAAATGATCAAATGCTTCATCTGATATTGAAGTTGAAGAAAAAGACACTAGTGTTTTGGGACCAGCAGGTAGCATGGTGGTTAAGGCACTGACTCTTGCCTCTGTGATAAGAATCAATGGCCAACTATGGTTCAAGTCCTGGACCTGGTGGCTTGAAAATCATTTCAGGTGAGTCTGCATGCATACCCAAAATCCTAGGAGGAGAATACAGGAGAAGGTTTTGTGACATGGCCATCCCCCCGGGGGTGATTTCTCACTTTCCCTTTCACTGTCTCTCTCCATCTTTCTCACACCTGCCCTATGGCAAAAATCTAAAAACAAAACAAAAACAGTGTTTCAAAAGAAGAGAAGGAAAAAAACAGCAACAAGGAAGTGACTAAGTCAGTTGCAATGACCATTCCCAAAGCTGCCAGAAGAGGGAGGAAGTGGGCCAAACCGTGGTGTCATGGTTAAGGCGGCTGGATCCCATATGACTGACTGAGCTGTTCGAGTCCTGGGCCTGGTGGCTTGAAAAAAACACCTGGCACAAGTGCATGCCCCAAATCTTGAGAGGAAAATGGAAGAAGAGAGATTGTGGCATGGCCATCATCCTAGGGAGAGGGTACTTTCTTACTTTCTCTCTCTTTCTGGCAAGCACACATGCTCTGTAGAAAAGAAGAAAAGAAAAAAAGAAGAAGAAAAGAAAAAGAGGAAAAAAAGGAAAAGAAAAGAGAAGAGGGAGGAAGAGAAAGGAAAAAAAAAAGTAGAAATCAAGAAAAGGCTGAAGTGGTGACAACAGCAGCAGCATGTTCCATGGCCCCGAAATGGAAACGCAGCCCTGTCCTCCAGAGAGTGACACAGTTCCTGAAGAAGACAAAATTAAGAAAATGGCAAAAAGAAAAACAACATAAAAAGCAAATTGAAAAGAATGAAGAGGGCTTGAAGGAAGAAGATAAGCCAAGAAAAAAAGCTGGACAAAGAAGAAAAGAAAGTAGTTGAATCAAAAAAGAAAAATTTAGCTAAAACAGGAGTTACCTCAACTCTGATTCTGAAGGAAATGATCAAGGGGCTGGAAGAGAAAAGGTGGAAGTAACTCTCAGGGTGCTCACAGCAGAATATGCTGAAAGACCTGCATGAGAAAGAGCAGCAGATGGAAAACACAACCAAGAGGAACGAATGAAAATTGAGCAGCAAACATACAATCCTCACTATTAAAAATAGACCTCATTGGGGGTTAACACATTAATCCAATTACTGAAAAGAGAATATGAGTGGAGCAAACAAGAGATGAGATTGGAGTCAGTACATGATGTGGTGGTTAGGGTGCTGGATTCCCACATGGCCAACCATGGTTTGAGTCCTGGACTGGCAGCTTGCTTTCTCACTTTCCCTCTCTCGTTCTCTCTGTCTCTTTCTGGCAAGTGCACATGCCCTGTAGCAAGTTAAATATATATTAAATTATTAATTATAAATTAATTAATTATAAATTATTAATTATAAATTTAATTTTAAATAAATAATTCTTTTTTTAAAAAAGAGAGATGAAGATCTTTCAATGGACTGATTAGACTAAATTTTTCCCTGCTCTCCTTGATGGAAAGTGTTTCAGATTCTAAACTGAAGACTTTATTTTTAATGACATTACTATGTCATGATTGTTAATAAATTTCCTATAAGGTATGCAATGCATATTGAGGACAGCCAAAGATTTTTGTTTATTTGGAAAGGTTTTTGCTATAGGGTGCATGCACTCGCCAGAAAGCCAGAGAGAGACAGAGAGACAGAAAGCAAGAAATCATCCCTCGAGGGGATGGTCACGCCGCAATCCCTTCTCCTCCACTCTCCTCTCAGGATCTTCGGCACACATGCACACGTGCCAGCATGAGTTTAAGCCACTGGATCCGGGACTCAAACCATGGTCGACTACATGGGAGTCTAGCGACATAGCCATTATTTCAACTGCTGATCCCGCTAACTTTTTTTTTAACCAAATTTACAATGAAACTTTGCTTTTGAAAAATTATAAAAAGCTTAGATGAAAATGGTGATTGAATGTTATTTCATTTAGAAAATATAAAAATTTGGAATAAGCAACTGGGGAGGTAGTTAAGGTGCTAGACTCCCACATGGTAGAACATAGTTTGAATCCTGGACCTGGCAGCTTGCTTTCTCACTTTCTGTTTCTTTCTCTCTGTCTCTTTCTATAGCATACATGCACTATAGAAAATTTTAAAAATAACAATAGTAATAAATAAAATTAAATAAATAATTATTTTTAAAAAAGATAACATAAAAATCTATTTCGTTTTGAAGCCAGGTATTAAACTGGGGTAGCTATTACACCCCTGAGAATGGGGCAGTTGTGCTCTTCCTTTGACAATCTGTATCTATGGTTACTGATTTTCTGCAAGGATGTCAAATCTTCCAATGGAAAAGAATAGTCTTTTCAACAAATGGTGCTGGGACAACCAAATATCCACAGGCAAGGGAATGAATTTGGACCCCTACCTTATGCCATATTGAGAAAATCCACTGCAAAATTGACCAAAGATCTAAATCCAAGAGTTAAAAATCTACAAAATTCTTGGGAGAAAACAGGGTTACAGTTTTATAACTTTGAATTGGCGATGGATTTTTAGGTATGAAAACAAAAGTATATGCAATAAAAGAGAAAACAGATCATTTGGACTTCATCGAAATTAAAAACTTTTGCACATCTGGGACCAGCATATGGTATAATGGTTATGCCATTGAACTCCTACATAGTCAACCACAGTTCGAATCCCAGACCCAGTGGCTTAAAACTCACATGGGCACATGTGCAAGTGTGCCCAAAATCACAAGAAGAGGTTAGAGGAGAAGGGATTGCAGCATAGCCATCCCTCCTGGAGGGTGATAACTCATTTTCTGTTTCTCTGTCTCTCTGGCAAATGTATGCACCCTCTAGCAAAAATCTCTCTCAAAAACAAAAAGAGAAAAAACCTTGATATATCAAAGGAGAAAACATACATCTGGCAAGAGTCTAGTATCCAGAATACATATAGAACTTTTACAGGGCTAGCCCCATGGCCCATAGTTAAGAAAACTGGATCCCACATGGACCTGGCAGCTTGGAAAGCACACTGGGTACGTGTGCATGTGCACCCCAAATCTTGACAGGGTGGGTAGATGGAGGACCACACCTCACTGGGGGTTGCTTTTTCTTTCTCCCTCTCTCATTGCCCCCATGGAGCCATCTTCCTCTCACCACTGCCCCATGGAGCAAGCTAGCTCTGTGGACATTTTCAACAGGATACAAACCAAAGGCCACAGAAAGAATGCATTAGATATTCTGGAGCCTGGGCCAACATAATATTTCTAAGGAACTCATTCCAAGCATCCCAACTATAGTAACCCCATAGTCTATTGACCAATAAAATATCCACCTCCCCAAAAAACACTTAACCCAAGACTAATTATTAGAAGAACATCAGACAGGGACCAGCAGATGGCATAATGATTACATTGCTGGATTCCCATATGGCTGACCATGGTTCAAGTCCCAGACCCAGTTGCTTAAAACACGCCCAGTACATGTGCGTGCATGCCCAAGATCCTGAGAGAATGAAAAAGAAGGGATTATGGTGTGGCCATCCCCCTGGGGAGTGATTTCTCACTTTTCCTCTCACTTTCTCTGTTTCTTACTCTCTAGCTTACACAACCCTAAGGCAAAAACCTCTACAAGAAGAAAATCGGACAAATCCCAATTAACATTCTACAAAATACCTCACCAATGCTTGTCAAAATTGTTAAGGTCTTTGGGATGGTTAGTTTTATGTATCATCTTGGCTAGGTTATAGCACTCAGGTATTTAATCAAACACTAATGTGGGTGCTGTTGTGATAGTATTTTTAAAAAGTAATTGGTTGACTAATTAAAGGGAATTACCCTAGAAAATGTGTGTAGGGCCGTTATCCAGTGGGTCAAAAACCTTAGAACAAAACCAGGTTTCCCAGAAAAAAAAGGAATATTGGCTTAGGACTACAGTGTTAACTTCTGTTTGAGTTTCCAGCCTACAGATTTTGGACTTATCAGGCCCCAAAGCCACATCAGCTAATTCCAATAGATAGACAGTCTCCTATTGGTTTTGTTTCTCTAGAAAACCCAGATTAAGACAGTCATTGAAAACAAGCAACGTCTGAAAAACCATTCCACCCAGCAGGAACCTGAGGAGTCATGACCGCTAAATGTAATTGGTGTCCTGGATGGCATCCTGGGACAGAAAAAGAACAACAGGTAAAACTAACAAAGGAAAAACCGGAAGACAGTTATGGGCCTTAATTAATAACAATGTATCAAGGTTGTTTATTAATTTAAATAAATATATAGTATTTATTTAAGATGTTACTACTGGGACACACAGGGTGCCAGGTACATGGGAACACTATCCTGTATTTGAAATTTTGCTGTAAATCTAAAACTGTTTGAAAATTTAAAATATATTTTGGGCTGGCTCCATAGCACGGTGATTAAGGGAGCTGGGTCCCACAGCTCAAATCGTGTTTCCAGTTGCATGAAAAACACACTATGATGCCGTGAGAGCTGAGATATAGTGATTTCAGAGATAAGAGCAATGGAGATGTTCTGCTGAAAATTTACCCTGGTAGAGTCCCTGTATTTTTCTCTCTGTCTCTGTCTTTTCATTTTTTAATTTTACTTAAAACAAATTTTTGAGGTAAAGTTTCTTCTTGGCTCTGAAATCTTCCTTCATCTTGGTAATAATCCTCTCCCCTTTTCCCTCTCCCATCGAGGCAAACGGAGCAGGCAGGCCAGAAGACGACCGAGTCTGCTATGAGAGCTGAGATCTAGTGATTTTGCATGGTACGCAAGCAAACCACACAATTTTCATTTTTTGTGTTTTAAAAATAACAAATAAATAATTTTTTGTTTACTTGTTTGCTTTTTTCTTTTTTTCTCTTTTTTCTTTCTCTTTTTTCTTATCCTTTGTCTTTTACCTCATCACTTTGCTGCTCAGCCTCCATGCACTATGTATCTAGACAGATGTAAGTGAAAAGTTGTCAAAATATGAATACTATTTGGATTCTCATATTCCTCAACTTCCACTGAATCTGCAACACAAATGGAGAAAAGCACAAAGCCAAAGAGTTTGCAGACCACAACCTCCTGTGCCTCTCTGGTCACTCAGATTGATCTTCTATAAATTAGGAAGAAACAAATAACCTATCAGATGACTAGAAATCACTGCAGGGCACAAGAAATATGCAAAACCAAGAAAATACCCCCCCAAGGGAAAAAAAATAACTCCTCTTAATCCACAGACAGTACAATGGAACTCATGGGAATGTGTGATAAAGAATTTAGAGTACTCATAGCGACAAAGCCAACAGAGATGGAAAGGAAGAGAGACAATGAACACCAGAAGAAAAAACTGATGAGTTCCAGGAGGTGAGGAAGTTCTTGCAAGAGTTGAAAGAGGAAATCCAAACCATAAAGAAGAATCAAATGGAACTGTTGAAGATGAAGGCTATGATACAGGAAGTCAAAACCTTCTTTGAAAGTATTAAAAGCAGACTAGGTCATACAGAAAATCGAATCTCAGATACAGCAGACAGAATCACTGGACTAGTAAAATCCACCACAAAGACTGAGAAAATAACCTCAAAAAATGAGAATAATATAGGAGGAATACTAGATACCATTAAACGTCCAACAATCCGGATAACCAGTATCCCAGAAGGTGAAGAGACTAATAAGGGCATTGACAATCTATTCCATGAAATGCTGGAAGAAAACTTCCCAAACGCAGAGAGGCATTCAAAGATCCAGACCCAAGAAATACAAAGGACCCCAAATAGGATCAACCCAAGATCTTCTCCAAGACACATCATAGCCAGATTGACCAAAACCACAAGGACAAGATACTTAGACTGGCAAGAAAGAAACCTCAAGTTACCTACAAAAGATATCCCATCAGGCTAACAGCAGACCTCTCACTGGAAACAATGTGAGCAAGGAAAGAACGGGAAAATATACTCAAAGTGTTGAAAGAAAAACTATTTCAATCAAGAATACTATATCCGTCAAGATTGTCCTTCACATGGTAAGAGAAGACAAGAACATTCTCAGATAAACAAAACCTGAAAGAACTTGCCAACACTAGACCGGCTCTCCAAGAGTTCTGAAGGAGTGCTATCCCAGGAAAAACTAAATTCAGACACACAGAAATAAGAGATCTAAAACAACTAAGAAAATGGCCAGCTTAATGGGAAGGACAAGTCCAGAGGTGAACGTTATCTTCCAGAATTTAAACAGGAAGATCAGACTACAACAGAAAATAAAGTACATGAGTTTGAACTGGTGAAATAGAATTTTATGACTTTTTACTAAAACATTACTGATCTTCTATGCTTTGTTTTCCAGTGTTCAGGAGTTTTGTCTTGAGTTGTGGACAGGTCCGTGTACCCACTATCCAAACAGAATCCTAAACTGTTTCCTGGCTTTAAGTCTTAAGCAAAGTTCTCTTAACATTTTTTGATTTTGATTTATTAAAGCTAAAACAGCCTTTCTTGAAATTAAAAAATGTATTTAAAGAAATACCTATTTAGTGGCTACAGTAAGCTATATAGCCTCGGTTATGTGCTATTTTATAGTATACTTATTCTACCCACAGAGTTTCATGCCTAAAGTCAACTTTTGTTCATAGATTTGTATATATCACCTGAATTTACTATTGAAATATTTAGATTAAGGTATTTTGTGAATCAATACAATGTGGGAAAGAATAAAGGAATAGAAAGCAACTGCAGATACCAGAGACAGGGTGGGAGGAGGATGGGAAATGGCAGAGGGTGAGAAATAGGGGGAAAATATATACAAGAAACAAAAAATGGAAAATTATTTGTTGATGATAACACGTATGATTAAGTCACATTGCAGTGTATTCTGGCTGGAAAATTGTATTTTGTATGCTATGGTAATGTTTAGTGAAAATATGTAAATAAATAATTTTTTTTAAAAAGGAGGATAATAGCAAAGAAAAGAAAAAAAAAGCACTATGCACATGCATGTGTGTGTGTGTATGTCTGAAAATCCTGAAGTAATGAAGAAATGGAGGAGAAGGGGTTGTTGCATGGCTATGTCTCATTGGGGTACTTCTTCTCACTCTGTCTTTCTCTGACAAAGGCATGTGCTGTCAAGTAGTTAAAGAAAAGTAATATTGGGGACCAGCAGGTGGCATGGTGGTTAAGGTGCTGGACACTCCCACATGGCCAACCATGGCTTGAGTCCCTGACAGGATAGCTTGCTTTCTCATTTTCCCCCTCCCGCTCTGACCAAATTTAAATAAATGAATGAATAATTAAAATTAAATAATTTTTAAAAATAATATTAATCTAATTAACAAAAATCATGAAGTGCAGTAGTTTATTCAGGAGACCATTGAATCAGTGTCTTAAATTATTTGGGATTTAGGGTCCAAAGAATCTCTTTATTAAATGTTTGTGCATTCTGTCCTCAGAGAAGGACTATTCTTCTTTTTTTTAAGTTTATTTATTTATTTCTTCCATGAGTGAGAGAGGGAGAGAGAGATAACACTTCCAACAGGGTCCTGACACTGCAACCTACCACCAGCCCCAGTCAGCCCTAGATCTTGGGCATGTGAATGTGTGATATACCCAGGGAGATCCCTGAGGGCAAATCCGAACCTGCCCATGTAGGCCAGCCTCACCGAGGACTGCATTTTACCAAGACCTTCCTCTCTAGCTCTATTTCTTCCACTATTCACAGTTCTGGCTTTTGCCTGACGTTGGCTATGCAACCAAATGCATCTTAAAGATCCTGTCATTGTTGACTAGGAGGCAGGGAGGGTTTCAAGCTGCTGGTAGCAGTGAAATCAGGAATTCACTGGAAGATATTCTTAGAGTTATGGCTCTGAAAATGACGCTGAAACTGAGCTCTGAGTCAAGTTTCTGCCCATTTTGGAAACAAGAAGGAAGAGTGATCTGACAGCATATGGGCAGATAAAGGTCCCAAGAGCCACGGGCAAATTTATTATAGTTACATGGACACTTTAATTACCATTTAGCATTTCCTTTAGAATGAAACACAACAGACTTTGTAAATGGTTTATAGATTTATCTTTAAGGTGCTTGGAGATAAGTATAGCAGAAATATCAGCCTTCTATTATCTGAAATGATAATAGTTATATTAGAGTAATTAGAATAATACTAATAGCTTAGGATAATAATTTTTATATCAAATGTAGAGTAGTTACAATAACCTGGAATAAAAATTTCTATATCCAGACAAGGACTGAGAAATTAACTAGCTCCATGCCTAGATTATGAAAACTAAAGTAGACAACTTATGAAAAGTCACATAGCAAGTAAAAGACAGAGCTAAGAGTAAAATCCCAGCCTCCAATTTCTTGTCTAGTACTTTTCATTATACTCTCCTGCTTGTTGTTTCAAAATCTAGTTGGGTATGGTTTAATAGAAACATATGTAAGTCATATGTGTAATTAAAAGTTTTTTGGGTTTTTTTTCTTTTTTTTTCTTTATTAATTCACTTTACACCATCACAACACACAAATGAATTTTCCATCCAAAATACACTGTGCATTGGCTCTATCAAGCACATCCACATACATGTTCTCAGCAAATAATTTTCCAATTCTTACGTCCTGCATACCTTGCCCTTTGTCTTGCCATCCCTGATTCCCCATCCCCCACCCTCTGCTATGTCCCATCTTCCTCCCCCATTGTCCCTGGCATCCATGGTTGCCCTCCATACCTTCCTCCCCC
>NW_006198219.1:2180433-2190650 GCF_000334495.1 Tupaia belangeri chinensis
GCCCTCACGCCTGCCCCGGAGAGGCAGCTGAACGCCGGGCAGAGCCCCGGGTGGGGGGCCCGCCTCCCGCCGCCGCCTCGCTCGGTGCGGGTCCCGGGGATCTTAAAAGTTTTCTAATAGCCACATTTTGAAAAGTAAATGCACATGCACTCACCAGAGAGAGACAGAGACACACATAGAAAGAAAGAGAGAGAAAGTGAGAGAGCAAGCTGTCAGGTCCAGGTCTCGAACCATGGTTAGCCATGTAGGAGTCCAGCACTCTAAACACTATGGCACCTGTTGGCCCCCAAATTAATTTTAATAATATATTTTATTTAACCAAGTGCAAAAACTTCAGGTGCTGGACACCCCACCTACAGGAGAAATGGGAGTAAAATATGAGCTTATTATGGTACAAAAAATTTGAAAATGTATGCATAGTTTTCTTCATAATAGTATTTTCCATGAGGTTTTTGAAGACCTTTCCTATATCTAAAATGTTTTCATTTCAACATAAATTTGTACTTAAAATTCATATTTTATTATATTGTCTTAATTCATGTATGTTATATATTAACAACTTAAACAGTTTCTCTATCTTTTTGAATATTTACCAGAGGGTGCCTGTGCTCATCAGAGAGAGACAGAGAAAGAGTGAGAGACAGAGACAGAGGAAGGAAGAGAGAAAGCACCCTTCCTTGGGGTGTGGTTGCATCACAATTTCTTCTCCACTTCTCCTTCCTTTGGGGATTTTGAGTACACATGTACATATGTCTGGCATGTTTTTCAAGCCTCTGGGACTAGAATTCCAACTGGGGTCAGCCATTTGTGATCCAATTCCTTTATGTACAGGGCTTAACCACTGCACTACAAGGCTTCCCCCATCACATGGACTTTTTTTATTTTTAAAGAACTGACCACAGTAATCCTATCAAAACTATTCTACAAATGTAATGCAATTCTGATCAAAGTACCAGAGATATTCCTCACAGAAATAGACAAAACAGTCATAAAATTTGTCTGGAATCATAAAAGGCCTTGTATCACCAAAATTATACTGTGCTAAAAGAATAAAGTAGGAGATATTTCACTTCCTGAGCTCAAAAATACATTACAAGACTGTGATAATCAAAACAGCATGACACTGGTATAAAAACAGACCAGTATACCAATGAAACAGAATTGAGAACTCAGAAATAAACCCCCAAATGTACAACCAACTGATTTTTGACAAAGGGCACAATATAACTCAGTGGGGAAAGAAAATCTCTTCAGCAAATGGTGCAGGAAAAACTAAATATCTATCTGCAGAAAAACAAAACTGGACTGCTATCTCTCACCATAACAAAATCAACTCAAAATGGATCAAGGATCTAAACATAAAACCTCAAACTTTAAAACTACTTGTGGAAAAGAGGGAAAACTCTTGAAGGCATGAGAGTAGGCAAAGATTTCTTAAATAAAGTCCCCCAAACACAGGCAATAATTCTGAAAATAGATAAGTGGGACAACATCAGGCTGAAGAACTTCTGCTCTGCAAAAGAAATAATAGAGAGAGGAAACAACCCTTGGAGTGGGAGAATACATTTGCAAACTATGCTTCATATAAGGGGCTGATAACCACAATACATAGGAAATTCAAGTATCTTACCTGTAAAATAATAATAATAATAACCAATCCAGTCAAAAGATAGACAAATGAACTGAACAGACAACTCTCCAAGAAAGATATATGAACAGCCAAAAAATAATATGAAAAAATTCTCAGCATCAGGATCAGCAGATGGTGTAATGGTTATGTCACTGGACTCCCATGTGGTCAACCACAGTTCAAGTCCTGGATCTAGCAGCTTAACACTCTTGCTGGTCACGTGTGCACGTGTGCTCAAAATCCACAGAGGAGAATGGAGAAGGGATTGTGTCATAGCCATCCCCCTGGGGGGTGATTTTTCACTTTCTGTCTCTCTGTCCCTCTCTGTCTCTCCACAAGCACACATGCCCTATAGCAAATACCTCTCTAAAAAAAAAGCTCAATATCTCTTGTAAGGGAAATGTAAATCAAAACCACACAGAGATACCACTTAGTCTCAGTCACAATGACTAAGATTTTAAAAATAAAGAATGATAAGTGCTGGCCAGGCTGCAGTGGAAAGGGAACCCTCCTACACTGTTGGTGGGAATATAAATTAGTACAACCACTGTAGAGGACAACATGGAGATTCCTCAAAAATCTACCAATAGAACTACCATACAACCCAGTAATTCCACTCTTAGGTATCTATCCAAGGATAGGAATATCCTCAGTTGGAAAAACACTTGCACATCAAGTTTATTGCAACATTATTCACAATTGCTAAGACATGGAATCAACCCAAATGTCCAAGAACAGATGAATGGATTGAAAAACGTGACACATTTACTCTTTAGAATACTACTCAGCCATAAAAAACAATGAGACTCTGACCTTTGTTACAAAGTAGATGAATATGGAAGATTTGATACTAAGTAAAGCAAGACAGACTATGAAAGACAGGCATTGTATGTCCCCGCATAATATATACCAAATATCTGCACTCTGCAGCAGAGGCTGAAAGATTAGACGTTATAACACAAGGAGGGCAACTGTAGGCACTAGAGATAACATAAATGATGGTAGGTAGTAAGGGGTGGGTAGCAGGAGGTGGGAGGGAGGGGATCAGGGAACAAAACAAAACATTTAATAGACATGAAAATGAAAAGTTACCTGTTGATAATAATGTAGGTGATAATGTCTCTGACTTGACTAATATGCAGTGTATTCATTCTGAGAAAACCATGTTGAACACTCTAATGACATACAGTGATTAAACGTAAATAAAAAATAACAAAAGAAAATAAAGAAATGACCATAGCAATAATTTAATCAATTCTAATTTATTTGCCTAGATACCATACAGTGATATACTTTTTAATATGTGCGTAAATCAATGGCCAATTTAGCTCCAATAACTTATGTAAGAATTGTATTTATTTAAGAAAGCCTATAGAGAATTCTGTGAAGATTAACAGCAAGACTCTGAGGATACAGGTGATGACTCCAAGAAATGAAGTATTTGGGGCTGTGGAGGCCCCAAAGGTATAGTGATCTATTTATTGATACAGAGGTAAGGTAAGTCCATGGTTCAGCCTCAGACACTTGAACTGAGAAGACCCATGGGGGAATCTATGAGCAGAGAAGAGAGAGCCTGAGGGCTTGAATGTAATACCTGGTTGTACCAGGTGATAGCTAATATTCTGCAAGCCTTAGTTGGCTTGGGGGAATCTGCTATGCAGAGCTTATCAGCTTTGCTCATTTCAGCTATTCTTTATTTCTGGATCCTCTCTTTGGCAATAGGAAGATTAGTGCCTACCTGTCCTTAGAGCATATCTGGAGAATGGAATTTTTGCCTGACACCCATCAAAGAACTTAAACAAACAAATGAAAACTCCATGCCATTTAAATAGATACAAGAGGAAAAAGATTATTATAGTTTCCTTCTTATCAAAATCTACTGACACAATCAAACTATTGACATTGTCTTAATCCTTGATTAGTTCTTTTTGTTGACATGTAAATCTGGGGTGATAAAAGAGGAATTCCTTTTTCATTCTATGCATTTCCACTTTTTTTTTCAATGTCCATGTATAACTTTTGCACCAAAACACACTTTCTTTTGTGTGCATGTGAGCTGTATTTGTCTCCCAAGTTTTCTATCTTGAAAATAAACATGGGGGGCAGCAGATAGCATGGTGGTCAAGGCTCTGGATTCTACATATCCAACTCCACAGTTCAAGTCCCAGATCCAATAACTTGAAAAACATGTCAGGCACATGTGCATGAATGCCCAAGATCCTGAAAGGAAAATGGAGGTGAAGGAATTGTGGTATGGCCATCCTCCCTGGGGGCTAATTTCTTACTTTCCTTTTATCTCTGTCTCAGTTTTTCTCTGGTGAGTGTACGCACCCTATGGCAAACATCTGAAAGAAAGAAATGATCCAACTCAAGTCAAAGTAAGGAAAAGTAGGCGAGAAAATGAAATAGGTTGAGAGAACTAATTGATGTGAGATCTTGAGTACTAAATAAAGCTGTCAAGGCCCCCTGCTTATCCATTGCCTTATACTCAAATCAAAGCAATGGGAGAGTACAGCAGGATCTCAAGAATGGGATTGAAGGATTTTAATGATCAGGAAACTTTGCTCCTGAAGTAGTCCCTAGGTAGTCCCTAACTTTGCTCCTGAAGTAGTCTGCTAGTATAGACCCCTGGTGACAGTGACAGTAACTCCTCCTCCTTCCAGAAGAAATTCTTCAGGAGTCTTACTAGCTCACCTGCTGTGATGATGTCAATTATTTGCCCAATCTGTGATTCCAAAGTAGGGGAATAGTACAATAGAGTTGGCAAAGAGATTTGGTGATAAAAATACTATTCTCAGAAAATTAATTTAGTAAAAATATGATTTAAAAAATAAAGTAATAATAGGGGATTAAAAACCTAGTGCAGGGACCAGCAGATGGTGTAATGGTTATGTCACTAGACTCCCACGTAGTTGACCATGGTTCAAGTCCCAGACCCAGTCGCTTAAAACTCATGCCAGGCACATGTGCATGCATGTCCAAAATTCCCAGAACATGGAGGGGAAGGGAATGTGGCATGGTCATCCCCCAGGAGATGATTTCTTGCTTTCTGTCTCATGATCTCCCTCTGTCTCTCTGGCGAGTGCATGTGCCCTATAGCAAAAATCTCTGAAAACAAAACAAAACTAGTGCAAAGTAAAAATTAGCATTTATTGAGCACAAACTACATGCCAGAAACTTGATTTTCTTACCTAATTTAACCCTAAAATACCACCACCCTACCGCCGTGTATGGGTTATTACTCCCATTTTACATGTCAGAACATTAAATGATGACTAAGACTTGCCCAGGTTCTCACAGCAAGGGGCAAAGTATCAGAACTAGGACAGAAGTAGCCAGAAAAAAATAAATGGAGCTGAGACACCGTAGAGGAGGAAGGGGATTTGGGAGCTCTACAAGAAAGTCAAGAATGAGGGCCAGGGGCTAGCAGGTGGTGTGGTGGTTAAGACGCTGAATTCCCACATGGCCAACTGCAGTTCTAGTCCCAGGCCTGACAGCTTGCTTTCTCACTTTTCCTCTCTCTCTCTCTCTCTCTCTGTCTCTGGTGCACACAGGCCCAATAGCACATTTTAAAATAATAATAAATAAAATTAAACAAATTATTCTAAAAAAAAGAAAAGAATGAGGACCAGCAGATTAAGGCAGATGGATGCCACATGGCTGACCACGAGGTCTGAGTCCTCATGCCTGGTGTATGTGCATGGGTGCCCACAGACCCCAAGAGGAGAGTAGAGGAGAAGGGATACAGCCTGGCCACCCCCCCCCCAGGGGGTGATTTCTCTTTCACTCTCTTCCTCTGTCTCATCCTGGCAAGTGCCCTATGGCCAATTAAAATAAATTTTAAAAAATTAATTAATAGATGTTAAAAGAAAAAAGAAATCAAGAATGGAAGCAGAAACAAGACTGATTCCAAACTTTCGAGTCAGGTGACAAGTCATGTAGATAAAATTATAGAAACCCCAAGAAGAATTTGTAGGAAAGAAATAAGCATTGTTTGTGTTTGTTTGTTTTTCAGTGTTAACAATAAAACTAAATATTTTCAAAAATTAAACAATACAATATGGCATACATTGAAAAGCAAAATTCTTTTCTCAATTCCAGTCTCAAACCATAGTGACTATGAACTGCTTCTTGTGTATCTTGTCTTCAAAGTTCGTTTTATACAAATATGATCATACACTAACAATTCTATTACCTTTAAGAGTATATATTTAAGGGACCAGCCAGCAGTTAGCATAATGGCTATGTTGCTGGACTCCCATGTGGTCGACCATGGTTTGAGTCCCGGACCTGGTGGCTTAAACTCACGCCGAGCACGTGTGCGTGCATGCCCAAGATCCCCAGAGGAGAATGGAGGAGAAGGGATTGTGGTGTGGCCATCCCCCCTGGGGGGTGTTTCTTGCTTTCTGTCTCTCTGTCTTTGTCTTTCTGGTGAGCGCACATGCCCTATAGCAAAAACCTCTCCAGAAAAAGAAAAAAAAAGTATATATTTAAGATAAAGATTTCCAGATATGCCTCATCCTTTGTAAAGATTGCATTGTATACCACTGTATGAATGTGTATATTTACTATATTCAATCAATCCAGAGTATGTCAGGTGAATTTAATGGAATAGTTTTTGTAAGGTATTGTTTCTGCCTCTATTACTACTTGCAACTACAAAACATTGCTGCAATGCAAACGTTGTATGCCTTTTTAAAAAAAAAAACACATTTATGAACATATATCTCTAAGAAATTTTTAGAAATGAAGAGATCGGTCAAATTCTATTTTTTAAATTTGAATAAGTCTTTTTTATTTAATGTTGATACACACTGCCAAATAAATAGTATAGACATGCCTCAATTTATTGTCCTTGGGTTAATCGTGCTTCACAGACAATGCAACTTTTGCAAATTGAAGGTTTGCAACAGCCCTGCATCAAGCAAGTCTGTTGGTACCATTTTCCCAGCATCATGTGCTCACTTTGTGCCTCTCTGTCATATTTCAGCAATTTTCGCAATCTTTTAAACTTTTTCATTTTATCTATGACATTATATCTGTTACAGGGATTTTTAAAAAGAATAATTTTATTTATTTATTTATTTTAATTTGACCAGAGATGGGGAGAAAGAGAGGGGGAAAGTGAGAAAGCAAGCCACCAGGTCAGAACTCAAACCCTGGTCAACCATGTGGGAGTCCAGCACCTTTAACCATCATACTACCTGCCAGCCCTACAGGGATCTTTTAAAATTACTATCATAATCATTTTGTGGCTCCACGAGCCAAGCCCGTGTAAGATGGTAAACTTAATCAACAGATTAGTGTGTTCCGCCTGCTCCACCACTGACTATTCTCCTGTTTCTCTCCCTCTCTTTGAGCCTTCCTACTGCCTGAGACACAACAATATTGAAATTAGGCCAGTCGATAACCCTGTAACAGCCTCAAGTAAAAAGAAGTGTTGGCTATCTAATTTTGCATCAAAAATTAGAAATGATGAGATTTGGTGAGGAAGGCATGCTAAGTAAACCAAGATAGGCTGAAAGGCAGGCCTCTTGCACCAGTCAGCCTGGTTATGAATACAGGGAAAAGTTTTTGAAGGAAATTAGAAGTCTTACTTCAGTGAACATGTGGATGGTAAGAATAGAAAACAAACTTTGGTTGATGTGGAAAAGTTTTAGTGGTCTCAATAGATCACACCAGCCACACCGTTCTCTTAGAGCCGAGTCCTAACTCTCTCCAGTTCTATGAATGCTGAGATGAGGGCTCGGCAGAAGTGAAATTTGAAATTAGCACAGAGGTTGGCTCATGAGTTTTACAAGAGAAAAAGCTATCTCAATAACATAAAAGTGCAAAGTGGGCCCAGCCCATGACCTGGTGGTTAAGTCATCTGGCTCGCACGTAACTGACCATACAATTCAAGTCCCTACACCAGGGCTTGAAACACACCTGAAGTGCATGTGTGTAAGTGCCCAAAATCTCAAAAGAAGGAGTAGGGATTGCCATATAATTGTGCTCTTTGGGGGGCACTTTTTTCTCTCTGTGTCTCTGTTTCTTTCCCTGCAGCATATGGACTCTAGCAAGTTATCAATCAATCAATCAATCAATCAAGGCAAAGGAAGTGCTGTTGTAGAAACTGCAGCAAGTTATCTAGAAGATTTAGCTAAGATAATTGATAAAGAGGGCTGCATTAGAAAATTCCACTAGGGCCAGAAGGTAGCATGGTAGTTAAGGCGCTGGACTCCCTCATGGCTGACCATGTTCCGAGTCTCAGAGTTGGAAGCTTGCTTTCTCACTTTCCCTCTCTCTCTGTCTTCTCTGTCTCTCTGTCTCCTCTATCTCTCTCTGGTGAGTACATATGCGCTAAATAATAATAATACTAAGTAAAATTAAATAAATACTTTAAAAAAAAAAAGAAAATTCTACCATCATGGGGTAGGTGGGAAATCCAGTCAACTCTTTCAATTCCTCTAGAGATAAAGTTGGCCCATTTCCAAAATGTAAAATAATGTGGGCAATAAAGTGGAAGATTGTTTCAAAATGCCCAGTTAAGACATCCCATTCCAATGTACTCTGCACACCCATTATTTTACTGGGATACTCACCTCTGAAATGAAGATTCTAGTGGTGAGTGAGAGGCCTGGAATGAAGGGGACAAAAGGTTATCTTGTTATATTTGAACATATAAAATGTAATTCTTCATTCCAATATTGCTATAAGAAGTCACCATATACTGCATATAATAAAACAAATTGAAATAAGAAGCAATAAAGGAGTTGTGACTTATGCTTAGAACATAAGTCATGAGCCCAAGTGACTGTTGTCAAGACCGTTCAAAGTGTACTTCCTGAAAATGTTTGTGTCACGTCCCATTCCCTTTCTCAATCACCCTCCCTCCCACTCCCATGTGCATCCAAGGATGACTGCAACTTCACTACGTCACTCTGATCTAAACTCTCCAATGGAAAGAGAATGTCTTCAAATTCTACACGATTGTTTCTTATTTTCCCTTCGTACTTTCTAGTTTAAATTTAACCAAAGTACAGGACACTAGAAAGTTGAATTTGCTTCTGATTGTGATTTTTGGTTGCTTTTACTCTTTTATGTTCATTTTTTTGTTATGTTTGTCTGATGTTTGTTTGTTTTTGGAGAGGTTTTTGCTATAGGCAGGCAAGTGCGCTCACCAGAAAGACAAAGAGACAGAGAGACAGAAAGCAAGAAATCACCCCCCAGGGGGGATGGCCATGCCACAATCCCTTCTCCTCCATATACCTCTCCAGGTCTTGGGCACACATGCACAAGTGCCCAGTTTGAGTTTAAGATGCCCGGTCCAGGATTCGAACCTCAGTCGACTACTTGGAAGTCCAGTGACAGCCATTATGCCAACTGCAGATTCCCCTTTTATGTTCACTTTGAACTTCAAATTTGCATCTGCACTCTCTGAACTCATCTTGATACTAAGAGGGATTAATAGAGGGAATTATCTTTCTTTGATGAATTGGACTCATTTGGGGGATTAGTCTTTAGAAAGTGTATACAAATGAAATGTCTCATTTCCTCATTTCCAAAGGAAGCAAAAAAAAAGATGCTGCGTATGGGCATAATGCATGTTTGAGAAGGCAGCCTGGAGCCTATTAAGAAAATCAGCATTTGGCCAGCCACTACTGTGGTGGTTGGAGCAACTGGGTCTTATTTGGCTGACAGCGTGGTTCAAGTCCCCAAACTGGAGGCTTAAAAAACACACTGGGCTCATGTGTGGGTGTGGCCAAAATCCAGAGAAAAGAATAGAAAAGAAGGAACTGCAGTGCGGTCATCTCCCAAGGAGGGGATGGTGCTTTCTCACTTTCTCTTTCTCTGTCTGACAAGCATATGTGCTCTATAGCAAAACTTAAAAGAAAACAAACAAACAAAAGAGTAAATTTAGAGGAGGTGAAATTTGTTACTTCCATAATCAAAAAATTTGCATCCTGATATAATTTCTGCCCATTTTGTCAGTGTCCAGGGATGTACCTGCATTATACCAGGAAACTTGTTTTGATCTATTCAACTGAACATTGAATAGTCAAGTCAACTCAGGGTAAAAAAACAAAAACAAAAACAAAAAACAAAAAAAAACTCAAGTTAGTTATTTAAATGAGTTCACTAACTTGGGCACAAATTGTCAAACCTGATCAATCTAGCCACAATATTAAACCTGTTAACTCTGCTTTATAACTTCTCTTATCTTCATATTTGAGAATCTGATGAAAACCATGGAACAGTTCCCCTGAGACATTTACACTTGCTAACACAACGCTCACATTTTTTGTCAAGCTTTAATAGGCTCCCTGAATTTTAACCACTGCTGCCTGGGGGTATCCAGATAGGCACTTCTGTTACATCTGAGTTTGAGTTATGAAAATTTTATTCTAAGTTTCTTTCTTGTAATGGAATTCAGTACAACCGAGAGGCCAGGCCTGGTAGTGTTAAAGAGCAGAATAATACTAGGCTATTAAATACAGAAACAGTCCTTTCAAAAGTGTTTTGAGTCCTGTGATGTGGCATCTGAAACCACTTTGTGCTCAAAAAATTCGAACCCTGCCCGCGACCCTGCGCAGCGGTGGCGGCG
>NW_006198219.1:2191888-2198047 GCF_000334495.1 Tupaia belangeri chinensis
AGCAGAGGGTGGGGGATGGGGAATCAAGGATGGCAAAACAAAAGGCAAGGTATGCAGGACATAAGAATTGGAAAATTATTTTGCTGAGAACATGTATGTGGATGTGCTTGATTGAGCCAATGCATAGTGTATTTTGGATGGAAAATTCATTTGTGTGTTGTGATGGTGTATAGTGAATTAATGTAGAAAATGAATAAATTTTTAAAAAAAGAAAGAAAACCATAGAAAAGGTACTTTCGGGAAAAAGAAAACTAAAATATAAACCATATTAACATATAAAAAAAAATTCGATGGCTTAGGAGAATGTGAGTAGACATCAACCCGCCTCTTTTTTTAAAAAAAGAAACAAATGTTAATTTTCCTCTTGAATTAAGCAGATGTCATCCACCATGAGAAACAATGACAATGGATTTTTATTTCAATTCAGATTTGTCAATGGGTTCAAATTAAGATTTCAGCATGATTTTGAAACTGATATTTTCTCTTAAAGAGAGGTTGATAATTCTAACCTTTCATATTTATGCTTTAAATTAATAGGTTTATTTACTTGTTTATTGACTCAACAGCCCTACTGAGGGCTAAGGTATGCCTAACACTGTACTAGGCACTCAGAATACAAAAGTAAATACAGCATAGCCCATTTTCAGGAAGTGGGAAGATAGTGAGAAACCAAGAGAAGCATTTAATGGAAGGCACCAGGTCAAGTACAAGGATAATTTCTTTAAATTCATTTATTTATTTCTTCTGGGGGCGGGGAGAGAAACAGACAGACACCCCCAGTAAGGTCCTTGCACCGTGATTCACCCCTAGTTTCAGCCAGTCCAGATCACAGGGACGCACGCACCCAGCCTCTGCAAAGGAGCCTCAGGACGTGCACCTAGGACCTTCCCGCATGGGTCCAGTTGCATCACCACTGTGCTATCACCTGGCCCTGCAATTATAAAATTTGACAGGATAGAGAGAGACTTGTTTACTGAGATATAAGAGTAAATCGATCAGTGTTTTATATTAAGGTTCAACTATAACCTAAGTTATAATCACACAATGGCATTAAAAATAGTTTGCTAACGCGTACCATTACAACTTTTTTTAAGAGAGGCTTTTTGTTTTGTTTTGCTTTGTTTTGGTATAGGACACGTGGGCTTGCTGGAGAGACAGAGACAGAGTGAAAGAAAGTGAAAAATCACCCCCCGGGGGATGACCACACCACAGTCCCTTCTCCTCCATTCTCCTCTTGGGATTTTGGACATGCATTCACACGCACCTGGTGTGAGTTTTAAGACTCCAGGTTCAGGACTCAAACTGCAGTTGACTACACGGGAGTTCAGCGACGAAACTATAATGTCATCTGCTGGTCTCCCAAAACTTTAACTCCATAAAACTTGGGCCAAATTTTCAGAAGTATTTATTATTTTGTTGTTTGAAGAAAATGTTTTCACTTTTTGTTTTTTTAAAGGTTTTTGCCATAGAGTGTACAAACTTACCAGAGAGAGACAAAAAGAGGGAAAGTGAGAATTCACCCTGCAGGGGGTGTGGTCATGCTGAAATCACTTCTCTGCCATTCTCCTCTCTGGATTCTGGGCATGCAGACACACACAAACACACACACACACATACACACATACACACACACCTGGTGTGATGTTCAAGCAGCCAGGTCTGGCACTTGAACCACAGTCTGCCATGTGGGAATCTAGCACTTTAACTACCACACCACCTTCTGGCCCTTCACTTTTTTGTTTGTTTTTTAAGAAATAAAACAAACAACCATTAATGGCTATAACTGAAAAGACTGATAATACCAAATATTGTCAAGGATAAGAAGTAACTGGAAATCTCACACATTGATGGTAGGAATTTAAACTGGTAAAGCCACTTTTCTAAAATTATTTGGCAGTTTCACAGAAAGTTAAACACATTTTTAATCCCATGACCCAGCAATTCTCTTAGGACCCAAGAGACATTAAAACATGTATCCACAACAGACTTGTTCAAGAAAGTTCACAATAGCCCCAAACTGGAAACAATCCAAAATTTTTATCAGTAAGAAAAGGTTTAAACCGATTTTGACATATTTACCCAATAGAATACTTACTATTCAACAATGAAAACAAATAGGCAATTGATATACCTAACAATAGAGGTTGATCTCAAAAATATGCTATGAAACAGAAGCCAGTCACACAAAAGAACAGGCTGTATGTCCCATTTATATGGAGTTCTAGTACAGGCTAAACTTGTCAAAGATGATAGAAATCAGAACAGCCCTTGCCTCTGGGGATTGGCTAGGACTGACTGAGAAGAGGCATGAAGGAATTTTCTGGGAGACATGGAAATGTTGTTTACTTTGATGGGGTGGGAGTTACATGGTGTGGTAGAATAATGACCTCCATGTCTTAGTGCTCCAAACCTGTGGATATGTTACCTTATATGGCAAAAAGGATTTCCAGATGTGATCGAAGTCCTTGAGCTGGGGACATTATCTAGATGGAACCAGTCAAATCATATCAACCCTTCGAAGCAGAGAATCTTTCCTGCTATTATCAGACAGACTGACACCAGGAGGAAAGGCAGAAAGATGGGAGGTTGTTGGCTTGGGAGGAGGGAATGTGAGTGGTCGCTAGACATGAGAAAAGACAAGGGAATAGATTTTCCTTAAGTCCCCAGAGAGGAGAGCTGCCCTGTGGACATGATTTTAGTCCAGTGATACTCATGTCAGACTTCCGGCCTACAAAAGCGTAAGGTAATAGGCTTGTTTTGTTTAAATTCAGTAAGTATGTGGTAATTTGATACAAGGTAAGTATTGGGTCATCGGAAAAGTTCTGATGCATTTTTGCATAGAAAAATACATCATATCTTTTCCAATCGCCCAATAGAAAATGAATATACATGGGTACAAGCATCTGTCAATACTCATTAAAATGTACCCTCAAAAGCTGTGTATTTCACTGCAGGTGAATTATACTTTATTATGGATTGAGTTGTGTCCGCCATAAAGATATGCTGAATTTCTAAATCCCCATACTTCAGAAAGGCCTTATATGAAAATAGGGTCATTGCAGATAGAATCAGTGTCATGGTCTGGAGTAAGACTCAGGAGGCATCGTCGTAAGAGAAAAAGGAAAGTTTGTAGAGAAGAAAAGTACCCAGGGGTCTGAAGCCAGAGGTGCCTCAGCCACCTGCTCTGAAGGAAGGGGTTTCTTTATAGCACAACCAAGCTATTCTGGGGGACCGCATGTGTAAGGGAGTTAGGTACAGTGGGATAAGCATACATGAAACATTTGGTGGGTTTTTTGATCCATTGTCAGGGAGTTAGACCTCCCAGCACTAACTGTGGGTCATTGCCTGCTATTCCCTGGGCAGTGTGACCTTGGAGTAGCAGCACCTGGAGTGGAGGCTCCTGCCAAGACCAGTTCTGTAGGGGCCAGCAGTTAACGTTATGGCAGTCACTGGACTCCCATGTAGTCAACCACGGTTTGAGTCCCGGACTCAGTGGCTTAAACTCACACTGGGCATGCGTGCCCAAGATCCCAAGAGGAGAACAGAGGAGAAGGGATTGCAACGTGGCCATTCCCCCTTGGGGGTGATTTTTCACTTTCTGTCTCTCTGTCTCTCTCTGTCTTTCTGGCAAGGGCACGTGCCCTATAGCACAAACCACTCAAAAAAAAAAATTTCTGTAGGGGTCTGGCCTTGGTTTCTTGTCAAGCCTGGAGCTATAGCAGGTGGTGCTCAGGAGAGCTTTACTGAATGGACAACCAGTTAAGATCAGATTATACTGAAGTAGGATGACCCTTAATCCAAATTGACTAATGCCTGTATAAGAAAGGGAGACAGAAACACACATGGGAAAACCATGTGATGACAGAAGCAGAGGCTGGAGTCAAGCAGCTGCAAGACAAGAAATGCCAAGGATTAATAGCAACACCAGAAATGAAGAAGAGGCAAAGGAAGATTCTACCCTGTGTCTCACAAGAACATGGCCCTGCTGGCTCCTTGATTTTTGATGTCTGGCCTCCAGAACTGGGGGAAAATAAGTTTCTTTTCTTTTCTTTCTTTTTTTTTTCCTTCTTTTTATTTATTTATTTTTTTTAATTTGCTATAGGACCCATGCACTCAGCACACAGAGACAGAAAAAGGGGGAAAGTGAAAAAGCAACCTGCAAAAGGAACGACCATGCCACATTCCTTTCTCCTCCACCTCCTCTTAGAATTTCTGGCGTGCCTACTCACACACCTGAGGCGTTTTTCAATCCATAGGGTCCAGGACTTTAACTGCTCAGTTGAGCATTATGGGATCCAGCCACCTTAACCACAGTGCCACCTGGTTGGCCCTTTCTATTGTTTCAAGCTACCCAGTCATAATTTGTGAGTGTGTGTGTGTGTGTGTGTGTGTGTGTGTGTGTGTGTGTTTATGGCAGCCCTAGGAAATAAACTAATGATGTCCAAGTTTCAAGGTGATCATGAAGATTAAATGAGGAGCAGTGTGAAGAAGAGGCAAGAATGACCCTCGGACTGACCAAAGCCTGCATGCTGCTGCATCCCCCTGCGTCCAGTGCCTTTGTCCTGCTGTTGTTGCCACCATGCCCAAGAGAAAGGCTGAAGGGGATGCTAAAGAAGAGAAAGCCAAGGTGAAGGACGAACCACAGAGAAGATCTGCAAGGTTGTCTGCGAAAACTACTCCTCCAAAGCCAGAGCCCAAGCCTAAAAAGGCCCCTGCAAAGAAGGGAGAGAGTGTACCCAAAGGAAAAAAGGGAAAAGCTGATGCTGGCAAGGATGGGAATAACCCTGCAGAAAATGGAGGTGCCAAAACAGACCAGGCACAGAAAGCTGAAGGTGCTGGAGATGCCGAGTGAAGTGAATGCATTTTTGATAACTGTGTACTTCTGGTGACTGTACAGTTTGAAATACTATTTTTTATCAAGTTTTATAAAAATGCAGAATCTTGTTTTTTTTTTTTTTTAAGCTATGTTGTTAGCACATAACAACATTGCTCTTTTTTGGGGAAGGGGCATTTGTCACTAATAGAATGTCTCTGAAGCTGGATTGATTTGGATAACATCTTTCCCTTCTAGTTTTGAGAGTCTTCCTCTTGGCTCCTGAGAGGAGGGATTCCCTGACACACAGCCGCCTTGACACAGATGCCTTGGGGTGTGGAAAACTTAACATTTGCTTTTATGTCCTCTCTCTCTCTCTCTGCCTTCAGCATAGACTTAACTCCCTTTAACCAGAGACCTGTGGGGACGTGACCACAGGAAATTGGTTATGCCAGTATGTTAGGCAATCCGGACTTTCCAATGACATTGAGATGGCACCCTTCAAAAGAGCAGCAGTTCCTTTTCTGTATTGTTGGATCTTCAGGTTGATATTCTGCCATTTTCATTTCCCGAAAGTCAGGATCGGCTCGTGAAAAGTTGTTCAACAACATGCTAAATGTGAAATGTCAACCCTCACTCTAAACTTTCCCAGTTGAGAGCATCAAATGAAGACTTCCCTGGGTTTTCTAGTGGCTTTCTGATTTTGGTAGTCCATTGAAGAAGAGAGTTTGAAAGTTGTTGTATACTGTTAACAATTGCCTACCCATGTCCTGCCTGAAGTACCATGATTATGAAAAGTATCTTTAATAAAGCTGGATACAGTTTGGCTTGGAAAAAAAAAAGATTAAATGAGAATGTTTTCAAAGTATCTAGCATTGTGCTTAGCACACTCTAGGCATTCGCTGAATGTTCTCTCGCGCATGCATGCGCACACACACGAGCACATGCAATCTCTGACAATTAAAAAAGACAGAAAAGAAGAAAAAGTATGCATACACACATAAACAATGGAATAATATTTATCTATGAAGAAGGAAATCCTGGGCCAGCTGATGGCATGGTAGTTAAGGTGGCTGGATAGCACATGGCCAACTGTACAGTTTGAGTGCCAGATCTGGGGATTGGAAAAACATGTCAGAAGTGTGTGTACATACCTAAAACCCCAAGAGGAGAATGGAGAAAGGAAATGTGATGTGGTTACCCACCCCCCTCCCAGAGGGTGATTTCTCATTTTCTCTCTCTTCTTTCTCTATGTCTCTGTCTCTTTTTTGGGGAGCACATCATGTACCCTGTAGCAAACTAAAAAAAAAAAAAAAAAAAACCAAAAAAAGACAATCCAGCATTTT
>NW_006198219.1:2199064-2254839 GCF_000334495.1 Tupaia belangeri chinensis
TTTTGGGGTGGGACCCAGGCCATATAGCAAAAACCCCTCAAATTAAAAAAAAAAAAAAAGCCAAAGAAGGAAATCCTGCCATTTGCAATAACGTGAATGAACCTGGAGGATAGTATGCTAAGTGAATTAAACCAGACACAGAAACGCGAATACTGCATGATATCATTTATGGTGTGAAACAGAGATCTGTGTTTTATTTGTTCCATGTGGACAGCCAGTTGTCTCAACACCATCTATTGAATTTTTTCCTTTTGCTAATGCCATGTAATCTCTATTATACATCAAGTTTCAATAGCTGTTTCTGGGTCTTTTGTTCTGTTACTTTGGTATATTTATCTCCAATAGCACAAATACAGCACTGTCCCAATTACTGTAGTTTTATAATAACTCTTTATATCTGGCAGAGTAAATCTCTCCATTTTTTTTTCTTCTTCAAAATTGTCTTGACTTTTCTTACCTCTTGGTGCTTCTGCACAATTTTTCAGTGAAATTTGTCTAATTCTATATATGTAAAAAAATTTTAGTCTTTTTTATTTCAATAGCATTTAAATATTAGATTGATTTGAGGAAAATATCCTTACAATATTGAGTTTTCACATTCATGAAGAATTATGGCTTGGGGCCAACAGGTTGCATGGTGGTTAGGGTACTGAACTCCCACAAGTTCAACTATGGTTTGATTTCCAGAAGTAGTGGCTTGCTTTCTCACTTTCTTGCTCTCTATCTCTCCTTAGTGAATGCACACACTCTATAGCAAATTACAGAATAATAATTAATGAGAAGAAATAAAATAAAATTAAATAATTTTAAAATAATTGTTTAATTTCTTTTTTAAAATTTTGATCAGAGTGAGACTGAGAGAGAGGGAAAGTAAGAAAGCAAGTCACTAAGTCTGGGACTTGAACTATGGTTGGCCAGGCGGGAGTCCAGAGCCTTAACCATTATGCCAACTGTTGGCCCCAGATAGATAATTCTTTAGAAAAAAAAGAAGTATGGCTTTATATTTTTCTTAGGTTTTCTTCTTGTCCCTTAATCATGCTTTGCAGTCTTATCCATAAAGTTCTTATATATTTTTAGATAAATTTTATTCCTACTAATCTTTGTAACTTTTGTTGCTGTCATCAATAGTATCTTTAATCCTATAACATTTTCTATTTGGCTATTATTAGAATATGACATGCAATTAACTTGTCTTTCTTCAGCTTGCATTTATCAACCTTGAAAATCTCCCTTAGTTACTCTAAAATAAATCATTTTCAGTCTGCTCAGTGGTTCTGAGAATCTATATTTATATATAATACAATATTTTTCAGTTCTTTTAGTGACCAAAACTATGTATACAATTTGATCAATGTACAATGATTCTGAAAAAAATGTACTGCACATTTGTTAAAATAATCGAAAGCAATATAATATGATAAAGACATGATAATAAAAGTTAAACTTCTGGGGCTCTAATTGGCTCCACCACTTAAAGCAATATTTGCATTTGTAGTCTAGGAATAAAATTCTTATGCTACATATGGTTCTTGTGAGCATTAGCACTGCATTAAAAGGAGCTATTACTGGCCAAGCAGGCAGTATAGCACCACTGAGAGATCCACATGTGAGGCCTGCGTCCATATTCTGGATCAACCTGAGTATGCCATGTACCAATTATCTTGGCTAACTGGGAGGCTGGGGGAGGGGCTGTCTCTCATTCTTTCTCAAAAGTAATAAAATGAATTTGGTTATGACTAATTAAAGCATAAGATAAATAAAACCTTATCTATTTTAATCATATTGATAGTATATGTGTGAGCCAGATTTTAAAACCTAAGTGAGATTACTTTAGAAAAAAGTCTGGTGACCAGTCCAAATTCTTCTGGAATTGTGTTATATCAAATACAATTCATTCACATAGTTGTCATTCAATCACTATTTGTTGAATGATTCTTCTGTGTTAAATTTATTCTAGGTACTGAGGATACGATAGCAAATAAAAGTTCCTGCCTGCATGGAACTTTCATTCCAATGAGGGAGCTAAACATTAAATATGTATATAATCATGCATTTTAAAATTATGATGTGGGCCAGCAGGTGGCATGGTGGTTAAGGCACTGGACTCTTACATAGCCAATATAGCTCAATTCCTGGGCCCAGTGGCTTGAGAATCACACTAGGTATGTGTGTGTGTGTGTGTGTGTGTGTGTGTGTGTGTTCCCCAAATCCTGAGAGAAGAATGGAGAAGGGACTGCAACAATCTCCCCTGGACAATCTCCCTGGCAATCTCCCCTGGGGGGTGATTTCTCACTTTCTCTTTCTGTCTCTGACTCTCTCCAGAGAGCACATGCACCCTATGGAAAAAAAAAATAAAAAAAAAAAAAAAGAATTTGAGTCAGCTCCTGACCTGGTGGTTAAGGCAGCTGGATCCCACATGGTCAACCTTACAGTTTGAGTCTTGGATCAGGCAGCTTGGGAAACACACAGGGTACAAGTGCATGTGTGTCCATAATCCCAAAAAGAGGGGAGAGATGGAGAGAAGGGATTGTGGTGTGGCCATTCCCCATGAGGGATGCCATCTCACTTTCTCTCTCTCTCCCTCTCTCTCTCTGTCTCTGTCCCATGAGCATGTGTGCGTGCATGCCCCAAATTTCAAGAGAATAGAAGAGAAGGGATTGCAGCAAGACCATCCCCACTAGGGGGTGATTTCACACTTTCCCTCTCTCTCCTCTCTCTCTGTCCTGTAGAAACTGGACTTCTCTCTGATGAGCATGTGAGCCCTACAGCAAAATTAGAAAAAAAATAGAAAAAGAAATTTAAAGAACAGTAGTCAGCAGGATCAAAGCTAAGAGATTAAGTCACATGAGGATTGAAAGCATTTACTGGCTTTAGCAATTTAGGGATTATTGCTTTTAGCAAGAGCAGTGGAGGGGTCAGAAATTCGAGTGCAAATAGAGGTTTGTTGCTGGAGTTGAGAGGGCGTTCCCAAAGAGGGCCTTTATCATACTAAGAGTTAACCTGTACACCACTCTTTTGCAGCTCATAAGAATTCTGTAGTCATCCAGTCAAAAAACAACACCTCTGAACTCTCATCTAGATAGGTAGGTAAAATGTCAGAGAGACAATCTCTGCAAAGATTTTTGTCTTGTTTCATCTTCACGTGCATAGCTGCTGTGTAAATCTCTGCAAACCAATGAAATACACACACACAAGTGCCACGGGTGGCTCCATCTTACAAGGAACTTGAGGAAGCTGTTGTCATCATCACTTCTGCAGATCAAAGTCTCAAAGGTCAAGACCACATTGGAGCCTTTCCATTGTTGTAAAAGTTAATGAAAGTTAATTATTAAAACTGACAGAAAGGTAATTTGCTCAGTGCATCATATAGCCTATATATAAACATCCCTATACATATGGACACACACCGAACCTACAGACCCAACTTGATGGACACTGTCTCTTACAACTGGGCTGCTTTACCTCAAATTTTTCCTACTGTTGCAGAACCTTCTCACTGAGTGTGGCTCAGGTAGGAACCAAATTTATTATCATTTCACTCAAATTGGCTTTCTATTTCTTGAAAATGGTCATTTTTCTGATCAAAGCTGATTTAGAAGTTATTGTATTCTTGAGTTTATTCAATGAGCATGAATATGTTGAGTGATTCTACTAATATGCTAAAAATTTATGTCTGGAACACTAACAATATGAAATCAATATTTGAGCAGCTTTAACTCATCAAGTAAATTATTATATGCAGTAAGGCTTAAATAACTGTTTCAAACATAGCAGTGGTTTTTGCCTTAATTATTTACATAATTCCTTGAATTTTCCACCCAACTTTGACTTTATAGGTAGATCATATCCTCTGAAGGTTAGTAAATAAAGCAAACTTTTAGGAAAAGCTTTCTCCAAGAGATAGAAGCATCTGTTAGAAGGAATTTAGAAAGGCCCTCTGGTCCAGATATGAGGATTTATCTGCCAGACACTCCAAAAAGACCATGACTAAGGGAAGGAGGTGAGAAAAGGCAATAGAAGCAAGAAGGATAGAGAGAAAAAAATTAATTTTCCTTTACTGTAGGGTTTTCCGAGCCTTTACTGGAGGAAAAAAGAAGAAGAAAGAGAAAAGAAAAAAGATACAAAAATGATTGCCAATAAAGTAACAAGTACAAAAATAGAACGAAAGGAAGAGAGAGAGGAAAAAATTGTCATTGGGAGTAGCCAAATGTCCTATGCTATAAGTAGTAATACATGCTATACAGGGACACCCAACCTTATCAAGATAAAATCTGTTTTACTATTTAAAATGTCAAGAAAAGGACCAGCTGGTGGTATGGTGGTTGAGGCAGCTGGATCCCACATGACCCACTGCATGGTTTTAGCCCCAAATTGGTGCTTTCAAAAACACTCTAGGCATGTCTGTGCACGTGCCCAAAATCCTGAGAATGGAAGAGAAGGGTCTGCAGAGTGGCTATCCCTGCCGCCCCCCAGCCCTCTGCCAGCTCACACACCCTATGGCAACTTAAAAAACATAATAATAATAAAGTGAGTATACAACATTCTTTACAGATGTTAGTGAGAAACAACTTACTAAATCATTGGACCAAATAATCCTCTTCTCTGAAGTAAATTTATCATTTGGAGAAACAGTGTAATGAGCATTAGGCACAGGAAGATAATTTTTACTAAGAAATTAGAAAGCAACTGTTTGATTTTAGAAACAAGTCATTTATAATGAGTTAATACATACTTTGCCTCTTCCTACCAGATAAATGAATAAGTAAATCTATAAATGCACAATAGCTACTAAATAGCTCGTATTTATCTAAGACGCAAAACAGTTCACAAAATGAGAAAGGGTATTTTGAAATTACCGAAATAAGTAATGACATTGTCAAGCTCTTCTCCACAATGAAGATCTTCAAGAAGAGCCCCCTCCAGCCTCTGTTTCACTTCATTGAGGAACAAAGGGGAGAATAAAGCAGGTCACTTAAAGGAGCCTGAGCCCCGGGCTTCCCAGGCTTGCATTATGTGTGTATGTGAGTGGTGTCCCGAGCAGAGGCAAGGGGTGAGGGGCTCTTAAGCTCATGGGCGAGGAGACCAAGGGTGCCTCCACTGGAGCGTTGTTCTCTTGCCCTGTCTTTCATGGCGATAGAGGCTAATGGGGCCCTGGTCGACATGTCAGAATGTGCTAGAGAAGAACACGTAGTGGAGAACCAGCTGTTCGCCAGACCTGGCTTCTCATTCTGGCTCTGTCACTTGCTAGCTGTGAGAATGGGGAGAGTTACTTATCCTCTTCAACCTCATCTTTTTTTTTGGAGAGATTTTTGCTATAGGGCGCGTGCGCTCGCCAGACAGACAGAGAGAGACAGAGAGACAGAAAGCGAGAAATCACCCCCCACCCAGGGGGGATGGCCACGCTGCAATCCCTTCTCCTCCGTTCTCCTCTCGGGATCTTGGGCACACACGCACACGCGCCCACCGTGAGTTTTAAGCCACGGGGTTCGGATGCGAACTGCGGTCGACTACGTGGGAGTCCAGCGACATAGCCATTACGCTAATTGCTGGTCCCCTCTCAATTTCTTCTTCTGTAATACCAATCTTCTCTGCCTACCTCTCAGGATCATGCTCAAGGAAGAAAAGTGAAAGTGCTCAGAGAACCACCAATCCTTCTTGAAATGCCAGGGGTTCTCTTTATTCTTCAGACAGTGATCCTACAGTCTGAAATCCTTGCTGTGGTGCATCTAACATCTCTCTAACAGTCCAGCCCTGTAGCCAACCGTCTTCTGCTGAGTTTTGGGGGCTCTCACAATCCTTTGGACATCATTCACTCATTTCCTGTTTTTTTCTCATTATCCCTCCCAAACTCATCAGCATTTTAAAATCTAAGATAAGACCGACAGCTCTTCCCTGAAACCTTCCTAAACTCCAGCATACATTCATGCCCCTCCTTTTTTTTTCTAATTTATTATCTGTACCAACCATTTTGGGCACTCCTGCTATGTATGTATACTTTGGAGTTCAGGATTACATCACCGTCATTTATAAACCTTTAGTTCATCGTTGAACTTACTTCAGCAAGCCTTTCTGTGCAATCACAATGTGACAGGACCGATGCAGAAAGGGGGAAGTGTTAAGATTTGGACCTTGCCCTGGAGAAACTCAGTTTTATGGGGGAAAGGAACATAAATAATGACAATACAGTACGATATGGAATGGAAATATGTACCAGGTACTTACAAGAAAGAAATGATTAACTCTGTCTAGGGGATTCTGTGCAGATTTACGGGGCCTTCTTATCTTATACAACTATCTTAGGAACTGAGTTCCTGACAAACAATAGGCTGATAAATGTTTGTAAAAGAATGAAGAAACAAATCAATGGTCAGGGACAGCTGAGTATTTTTAAGGATGAATTAGAATTTACCCGGCATAGAAGGAGAAGAATACAGATAAAGGAAACAATGCACAAAGATGTAGGGATGTGAATTATCATGAGGTATTAAGAACTTACTCTAATTGTGAAGAAGGAATTTGAGGAAGCTTCTGAGACAGGTAAGAGCCAAAATATGAAAGGCCATGTTACCATGAGAGCAAGCTCGGATAGACAGATAGATGCCTAAAAAGGATGTCAAAATAAACATAGCGGAGGCCGGTTCTATGGCACAGCAATAATACAGTATTCTGGAGAAACTGGGTTTCACATGGCAATTGCAGCTTGAATCCCTGGCCCAGTTGGCCTGAAACATGCCAGGTACAGATGCAAGTCCCCAAAATCTGACAAGTTAGAGGACTAGAAGAAGGGAATTGCTGTATGACCAGCCTGACCAGGCCCTGTGGAGGGTATCTCTCTCTCTCTTCCTCTCTCCTTCTCTGTCTTTCTCACACATATGCACATGAGCTTTATCCTGAATCAAATTTTAAAAATCTAATAATATACTGAGACAAAGAATGGAAAACTATTACTTTTGGAGATAAGCTCAGTATTAACAAGAAGTCCTAGGAAAGTTGATTGGACCCTACATTTTCTGACAGGTGTCAGCTGACTTTTGGCATATAGGCGTAGTTATAAATTGAGCCAATACAGACATTATTCACTTCAGCCCTGAGACTGTTACGTATGAAATTAAGGCTAAGAAGTCCTCTTCACATGCCTTGCCTTCAGTCTTGCCAGTGACTCCATGAGGAAGACTATCACCTGTAGCTGCTGCTGTGAGAAAAACTAAGGCTTGGGTCGGTCCTGTGATCTAGTGGTTATGGGAACCAGATCCCACATGGTGACCTCATAGTTCAAATCCCATCCTTGGTTGCTTGAAAAACATGACAGGCCTGTGTGCGTGCATGCCCAAAATCCAGACTGGATTATGAAATGGAAGAGAAGAGATTACAGCATGATTGTGCTCCATAGGGGGATGCCCTTCTCCTTTTTCCCCTATCTGTCTCTCTGGCAGAAGAAAGAAAAACTAAATCTTGAATCACTTGCTTATAGAAAACACAGTTAAGCAATGGCAAAGCAAGAATTTGAAGTCAGGTCTTTTTAGTTTCCAAATTCTCACTTCTTTCTGCTGCACTTTCTAACTAAACTAGATTTGACTTAGTTTTTTAGCATGGGCAATGTGATAATAGAATTGACTAAAAATAATCACATTGGTTCATTGGGAAAGTCAGGACACATTTTTGCACAGGTAAATATGTCATGACTTTCCCGACAACCCAATAAGTTTAGCGCCTGAACTGAAATTAAAGTAAAACTGAGCTAAGTTCCTAGAACATGTTATAAGACCACTATAAATTAAATAAGACAGAAAAACAGCCTTTGGAATCAGCAGAGCAATATGTTATATTCTTGCCCACTAGGGACACCAACTAGTGTTGAATTGTGTGAATTATCTACATAATTTTAGCCAAAACAACACACACACACACATCAACAAGAACTTTTTGCTTTAGCTATCTTGCCTTAGAAATCTGGAGGCACTATCTCCATACCTTCAGGATCCTCATTGCAGTCCCAACCTTCTGTAAGAGTGTATCCCCTTTTTGTTTTTGGCTTCAAAACCAATCTGGAAAAGTTTGTGAGATGCTAATAACTCTCAACCTATTATCACTAAATGGTGGGAAAAAGTATTTTTCATGGTCTAAATGACAATGGACCCATTTCTTTATCCCAAAGAAATAGCTTAAGTCCGTAACTATAACATAGCTTAATTCTTAGGTCATTGGGAAAGTCATGATGCCTGTTCACATAGTAAAACATCGAGACTCTCTAGACAGCCTACTAATTCCCCTCCTGTGTTTCAAAAATGATTGGTGCACACAAGACGCACGGCAGCCCATCTGGACTCCTCACCAGCATCAGTGCTGAGCTGCCCTCCTCTGCCCCACCAATTACTCCTAACCAGCACTCTGGTTCTCTGTGATTCTGACACCCTCATCTCCTTGCTGCCACCCAGTTTGAACCAACCCGAATGTGGGGCTCTTTGTGTCCTTGTATCTGGCTCCTCTTGGCTGGTTTGGATCCGTCTCAAGGTGGTCACTGAGCAATCGCTCTGCTTGTTCTCCCATCTCTCAGCCACACCCCCAGTGGTTATCAGGACACTGCTGTTTCCCATTGTCCAAGGACAAATTCTGAAACAGGACTGGCTTACCTCTGGTTTTCACTGACTGGCCTAGGGGTATTTTGAGATCCATGAAGGAGTAGTGTTTTCTGCAGATTTCAGCATAGTACGGCATTTGCGGTGGTATCTGTGAAGACGCTCCTCGTGTAGTATTGAGGGGTGGTGTCATTGAGAGTTGCTTGTGCAAGAGTTGAAGCCTCTGATGTGATTAAGGAGGGACTGGGAAATGCTCCACACACCTGTCTCTCTCCTAGTTGGTTTCAAAATACCACTATTTAGGGACCAGCAGTTAGCGTAATGGCTATGTCGCTGGACTCCCACGTAGCCTACCGCGGTTTGCGTCCGGATCGGGTGGCTTAAAACTCATGCCAGGCGCGTGTGCGTGTGTGCCCAAGATCCCGAAAGGAGAATGGAGGAGAAGGGATTGCTGCGTGGCCATCCCCCCTGGGGGGGGTGGTGGTGGGGGGTGATTTCTCGCTTTCTGTCTCTGTCTGGCGAGGGCATGCGCCCGATAGCGAAAACCTCTCCAAAAAAAAAAAAAAAACAACCACTATTTAAAGACAAATCCTAGCACTGCTTGTGAGCATCTGGTTCAAATTACTTCTTTCCCAGCAGAAAGAACAGACCCTAAAGGATTAGAACGTGTAGTCGATGAATGATAAGGGGTGGAAAATTCAAGGTCATCAGACACTTCTCAGTGCAGTGGGATCAGTGGGGTAGAGGATCCCAGAAACCGGAGGCCAGGGGTGACACTCAGTGTGTAGGTTACAGATTCAAAATGAACGAAACTTGGAGGGGCGTGAGAGGGGTGAGTGCATGACAAGCCCTAGAATTATCCAAAAGATATTAATAAACCAGAATAGTTAAATTGAGAAACTAGAGGCCAGACGGTGGCAAGGCTGGCTTTTTAGTGATTTCCCTCGTACCTCTGATTGGATCAAGAGGCTGACTCTGGCCATCCTGCTGCCAACTGAGAAAGCCTCCTGCTCACACCAAGTACTGCTTACAAGGGGCATGCTCAAGGGCAGGAAGTAGGACAGCTTAAGAAATCTTTGCAGAAGTTAGAGAAAGATCTGGAGGGCCACAGTCTAGTCTGTCTTCTCTTGCTCCCATCCCTACCTAGAACAGCTAAAGGAAGAAAAGTGCCTTTAGGAGCCAGCCCTGTGACCTAGTGGTCAAGAGAGTCAGATCCCCTTTAGCTGACCAGGTCATTTGTATCCTGATGCCAGGAACTTGAAACACACACTGACTGTGTGTGAGCAAATGCCCAAGATCCCAACCAGGTGATCAAATGCAGGGGAAAGGACAGTGGCAAGATCATGCTTTCTCCCTCTCCCTCTCTGTCTCTCTGTTCTTTCTCTGGAGAACGTATGCTCTCTCTGGCAAGTTATTATTTTTAAAAAAGACTTCTTAGGGTCTTTTTCTGAGGAAAAAACTAATGAGTGTTTGTGAACTCTTTGTTGAAAATGTGAGTACAGCAACTGAATAACAGAATTTTTTAATTTCCTATCCATGACACCATCTGACAAAAGTAAAAATATGTAACACTTGAGTCTTTTGTATCCTAAAATTGGCAAGGCTGGATTGTTCACAGGATTAAAGCTGTTCTTGAAAGACACTCCAGACAGTCTTTGCAAGAAATCCATGATGTCAGGAGTTACTGACCATGCATTTGATCTTAAAGGCTAATGCCCCAACCACATTGCTGATCATTGACAATAAATAAAATAATTAATTAATTAATAAAAATAGGCAAAAGGCTATGCTATGCACACCAATGAGAATGAGCTCCTCTTCATGAGCATACGCCGAAAATGAGAAAAATTACATAGCGGGTGGGGCATGACACCAGGAACTGCAGGTAGAGAGCCAAGGGCATACAGAAAGGAGGCAGAGGGGAGGGTGGGGAGACTCAAAAACAATAGCAAAGGAAGATCTGAAAGTCAGAACCAAGCTCAAAGATACTCAAATTCTAGGACTATGCCAGACGGTGGTACAGGAGCATCGGGGCCAGAGGAGGCTAGTACGAAGGACGTTAGAGGAGATGAGGCAGTGTGGTGAGGAGAGAAATAGGTGCTCAAAGAGAGTCCAGGTAAGGCCCAGAATTTTTAGCCAGCATCTGATTCTTGGTAATAACTTGAGCTCTTCTCATACATGGTGGAAAAAAAAAAAAAGTGGGGGCTTAGTGGCACAGGGGTAAGGTGCTACTCAAGAGACCCTGGGTCCATATGGAATACTGCAGGCTCTGTTTCCCTGTGGACTTGTCCACATCAAGTACATGATCCTGGTGGCTGGAAAGGTTGGGGCCAGATCACAGTGTAAGACCCTGTTGAAGATGCTTGTCTCTCTCTCTTCCTCCCTCTCACTCTCATGAAAGAAATTCTTTTTTAATTGCTGAACATCACTTTGAGGTATGAAAAAACACCATGTCACAAGATAAAGACACAGGCTAAAATAAGAAAATTTAATTAATCGCTATGATTAAAATCAGGGAACAAATTCAGGGCACTATGGTAATTACAGAACCAAGACTGGAAGGGAAAATGCTAGCAACTGAGACATTCTTTAATTATGTTCATATTGGACAATAGTGATGCTGTATTTAATAGAAGAAATAACAAAGAAGTTTGAAAATGGCAGTCCCATTTTTGACACTCTACCGGCTTTATGACCTGAGAAATAGAATGTCAATTTTGGCAGGGGTTGGAGTACACACTCCTTGTGATGTGTACAACTATTTTCTCATTTGGAAGAAGAGAAAAATAAAAGTAATAATAATGACAATGATAATGGTGAGAACCTGAAAGAATTGTGAAGATTAAACTGGTAATGTACATAAAAATATTTTGTCAAGTGACCAGCAGATGGCGGAATGGTTACATTGCTGGACTCCCACGTAGCCAACCAAGGTCCGAGTCCCAAACCCGGTAGCTTAAAACTCACACTGGGTGCATGTGTGTTGTGCATGCCCAAAATCCCAAGAACAGAATGGAGGAGAATGGATTGAGGCCTGGCCATCCTCTCTTGAGGGTGATTTCTCACTTTCTGTCTCTGTTTCTCTCTGTGTCTCTGGCGAGCACACACCCAAATTGATTAAAGTATGAGATATAAAATTGAGATAAGAATAAAAAAATTAAACAACTTGTGTAGAAAATGCTAATAGTTAAAATAATAACTACCATTTAGTGAATGACTATCATGTGCAGGCATAATGCCAGATACTGGGAACACATTCTCATTCCGTCTTCACAGTCTGAAACTTGGCATTGTTATCCCAGTTAGAGCAGGGAGGTTCCAAAAGATTCAATTACCTTGCCCAATATCTTTCCTTAAGAAAGACTTCATCAGCCTAGCTGTGCTGGAACAGGGTGTGGAGCACAGCTGCACAAGGCTGGGGCTACTTGGGAGACCAGTGTTTGGGTCCTAGATCAACTTAAACAGGCTGGGCATGGGAGCATGCACCTGTTTTTTTGTTTGTTTGTTTGTTTTTGGAGAAGTTTTTGCTATAGGGCGCGTGCGCTCGCCAGACAGACAGAGACAGAGAGATAGAAAGCGAGAAATCACCCCCCAGGGGGGATGACCACGCTGCAATCCCTTCTCCTCCATTCTCTTGGGATCTTAGGCACTCAAGCACACGCGCCCGGCGTGAGTTTTTTAAGCCACTGGGTTCGGGACGCGAACCGCGGTCGACTACATAGGAGTCCAGCGACATAGCTATTACGCTAACTGCTGGTCCTAGGGAGCATGCACCTGTAATCGTAGCTAACAGGGAAAGGTCGTCAAAATTGGGAGAACTTGTCAAAAATATCTATTTCAGCACACCTTCATAGCAGTCAGTAGTGGTGGTAGTATTGGTACAGGTGGTTGGGGTACCATGGCATGATGCTGGGGGGGGGGGGGAAATAAGAAGGGGCCCCGGGTCACGGGGGGGTCATATAGAAGGGCTCCTGGTTCACTTCCCAGGTATACCTGAACACATGGGATGGAGTGGGCACATTGGTGATCTTCGGCTGGGAGGAGGATTATTACAGCCGGAAGACCTGTCAACAATACCTGTCTCTCTCTCTTTTACTCTCTCTCTCTCTCACTCACTCACTCACTCAATAAATAAATAAATACTGTAAAGGTGGAGAATACTTTTTTTTTTAAAAAAAAGAGCTTATTACTCATGAACTAAATAACCTAACAATGATTCATTTGTGCCGTAGATTCTTCAACTAAAAACAATAAAACTCTAAGCCCAGAAAAAAACTAGAGAATAACTTAAATGGGCAATGTCCTGCACTTCACAAATTAAAAGCATTTTATTAGGTCATATAGAAAGTCTAATGGGTAAATTGGAACAGCTTTGACTGGAGGTTGGGGCAAAAAAATCTCTTAGTACTGCCGTGCCATACCTTTGGAAATATTTCTAGGGGAAAAAAAAAAAAAACTGATGAGAAACTTTCACTTTACAAGTGAAAAATGGCTTTACTGGTTAGTAAACAGAGTCCATTTTTATTGCTTTGTGGCAATCTTGAAAAAGAAATCAAATAAAAGCTCTTGTTTACCTACCCCAAGGAGGCACGTTTGACTCATTGAAGTTTAAAAGTGATAGATAGCACTGTCGCAAAACCCAATCTAGGTCCCTGAATCCTGCCTCTTTTGATCTCAAAAGGTGGTAACATTCAGTTCGGAGCTCACTCATCTGTAAATTGCATCACATTATCTCTGAGTTATTTAAGAAGCAAGCTCTGTTCGGTTTCAGGCATTTTTACCCTGCTAAAAGCAAGAAGTGCTCTACACCTAGTTCCAAAGGTCTTCCACTTGCCTCAGCCACCAGAGGAGGCAACATGATTGAACCCATCGGGAATCAGTACGTTGTGGCCCGGCCAGTGTATTCTGTGAATACTTTTGCAGAAGAACATAAGAAGAAAGACAGATATCACAAGACATTTCTGGATCATCTCAAGCACTGTTGTCGGTAAGATATCTTTTAAGGTTCTGGCAATAGGAATAAAGGAAGCACTTTCTCTTAAATATTCGAACTTTCAAGCTCTTCTTTCTGGCTCTAGTCCATAAGTTACGGCGTCTTTTCATCTAGAGTTTCCAAACCTCCTCCTACTCCCTGCCAGAGTCAGAAGGCAGTGTCTAAAATGAACCCCATTGCAGCGATCAACATAGTCTAAGTCACACAACAAACAGATGGGGGCAGAGGCAGGTTCTTAACTGAAATGCTGCATAGGCAAGCTGTGGGTGACACATGGGCTCTGTTACGGCTAAAGATGAGCAGGAACTTTTCTATAAAAATAATATTTGGGTGGTGGCCAGGGGGCAATAATTATGGGTAAAGAGATGAATGTTAATGAAAATGCAGTTGCTAGGTGATTTTGTAATATGTTGCCACCTTTACCAATTTCCCACCTACAATTAGGTACTACATTTAAAATTTGATATTAATTGACTGACCTGTGTCTTTCCATGTTTTTAGCTGCTCCCCACAAAAGGCCAAGAAAATTGCCCTGTCTCTATTCCCCATAGCATCTTGGTTACCAGCATATCAGCTACAGAAATGGCTGCTCAGTGACATTGTTTCTGGTATCAGCACAGGGCTGGTGGCTGTACTGCAAGGTAACTTTTTCAAAAGACAATTCACATATCATAAAATTCACCCTTTCAATGTGTACAGTTGGCTGGGTTTTAGTATATTCACTGATTGTATGTCTTATCATCACTACCTGATTCCAGAATGTTTTCACTATGGCTACTCCCCCGAATCGATAATGCATTAAGAGTCATTTCAGTCTCCACTTCTCCCACCCCTTTGGCAATAACTTTCTGTCTGTGCATTTGCCTGGAAGCTGGGTATTTCATATTAATGAAATTATACAACTTGTGGCACTTTGTACTTGTTTTCTCTCACTTAGCATACTGTTTTCAGGGTTTGTCTATATTGTAGCATGTAATAGCATCTCACTGCATTTTACAGACAAAAAAATTCTATCATAGGGCTATACCACAATTTGTTTATCCAGTCATCAGTTGATGGACATTTAAGTTGTTTCCACTTTGAGGCTATTACAAATAATGCTATCCTCCACATTTGTGCACAGGGTTTTTTATTTTCTTTTTCTTTTTAGCTTTGTCATAGGGCATGTGTACTTGCCAGAGAGAGAGAAAGAGATGGAAAGTGAGAGTTAATCTCTTAGGTGAGATGGGCATGCCACAATCCCTCTTCCTTCACTCTGCTCTCAGATTTTTGGCTATGTATGCAGACACACCTACTGTGATTTTCAAGCCACCGGATACAAGACTCAACTCACAGAATCAGCCATAAAGGATCCAGTTGCCTTAACAACTCCACACAACCTGCTAGTCCTGTGTACATGTTGTTGTGTAAACATATATTTTAATTTTATTGAGTCTATCCCTAAAAGCACAATTTCTGGGCTATATGGTAACTCTATGTTTAATCATTTGTAGAATGCCAAATTCTTTTCTTTATAAAAAGGTTTTTGCCATAGGGCATATGCACTCTCTGGAGAGAAACAGAGAGAGACAGTGAGAAAGTGAGAAATCACCACCCTC
Organism: Tupaia belangeri chinensis; assembly: GCF_000334495.1. Taxonomy (NCBI): domain Eukaryota; kingdom Metazoa; phylum Chordata; class Mammalia; order Scandentia; family Tupaiidae; genus Tupaia; species Tupaia belangeri. The sequence goes on from NW_006198219.1 coordinate 2,214,232, forward strand.
CGGGGAGGGGCATAGCCACTCCACAATCTCTTCTCCTCCATGCTTGTCCTGGAATTTAGGCACACATGCACATATGCCTGGTATGAGTTTCAAGTCACCAGGTTCAGGACCGGAATGGCCATCAGTCATATGAGAGTCCAGCGTTTTAATCACTACGCCAAGTGCTGGCCCTACTGAATTATTTTCTAATGTAGCTGCAGCAGTTTGCATTCCCACTGGCAGTGCATGAGGATTCTAATTTTTTCACATCCTCAACACCTGTTTTTGCTCACCTTTTATTTACCTGTTTTGATGGTGTGACACTTCTCATTGTGACTTTGATTTGTATTTGTCTAATGACTAAGGATGTTAAGCAACTTCTTTCGTGCTTGATGGCCATTTGTATATCTTTGAAGAATTGTCAACTCAAATCCTTTGTTCATGTTTGAACTGAATTATTTGTCTTTAATTATTTGACTGCAAATGTTATTATATATTTTAAATTTTAGATCTTTTTCTGAAATAAAATTTGCAAATAATTTCTTTCATTCTTTGAATTGTCATTTTGCTGAAGTTTTTAATTTTCTTTTTTTTAAAGAGGTCTTTGCTATAGGGAGCATTTGCTCTCCAGAAAGACAGGGAAAGACAGAGAGACAGAAAGCAAGAAATCGCCCCCCAGAGGGGATGGCCACATCACAATCCCTTCTCCTCCATTCTCCTCTCGGGATCTTGGGCACTCACACACATGTGCCCGGCATGAGTTTAAGCCGCTGGGTCCAGGACTCGAACTGCGGTCAACTACGTGAGAGTCCAGCGACATAGTCATTACACCAACTGCTGGTGCCAATTTTTAATTTTTTTAAAGAGAGATTTTTTTGCTATAGGGCACATGAGCTCGCCAAAGAGACAGAAAGGGAGAAATCGCCCCCCCAGGAGGGGATGGCCACATCACAATCCCTTCTCCTCCATTCTCCTCTCAGGATTTTGGGCAGGCATGTACATTTGCCTAGCATGAGTTTTAAGACACTGGGTCTGGGACTTGAACCACAGTCAATTATGTGGAAGTACAGCCATGTAACCATTCTGCCATCCGCTGGTCCTGAAGTAAATACTTTTTAATTTTGAAGAATTGAATGATAAAGTCCAATTTATCTGTGTTTTCTTTTCTTTTCTTTCTTTTTAGATTGCTTATACCATAGGTGTCATTTCTAAGAGACAATGCCCTAATCCAAGGTCACAGAGATTTATACTTACGTTTTCTTCAGAGTTTTATAGTTTTAGTTTTCACATTTACATTTTTGATATATTTTGGGTTAATAAGGTAACTCGTTTTTAAGGGATCTTTCACTCCAGAAGAACCTAATGAGAACATCTATGACTCTTCTTGCACAAAACAAGAACACTGCTGTTATGTGCTTACAGGTTTGGCGTTTGCTCTCCTGGTCAACATTCCCCCAAGCTATGGCTTGTATGCAGCCTTTTTCCCAGTTATTGTGTACCTTTTCTTTGGCACTTCTAGACACATATCTGTGGGTAAGTTTGTTTCTGGGCTACTTAATGTTCACATTGCTTTTTCTTTATGAATTATATTAAAAAGGAGGAAGCCTGACCGTGAACCAGCAAAGTGCAACAGTCTATCAAACTGACCCATCGGGGAATGTCTAGGTTCAAATCTGGAGACCTCCTTCGCTAAGTATGCAGGAGCATGTATGCCCAGATCAGGGGTTAGCTGAGGTTTGGGGTGGATTGCTGAATCGAGACCCTTTCAGGGGTGCTATCTCTCTGACTCATTCATAGAAGAAAGAAAGAAAAAGAAAAAGAAAGAAAGAAAGAAAGAAAGAAAGAAAGAAAGAAAGAAAAAGAAAGAAAGAGAGAGAGAAAGAGAAAGAAAGAATTCTTTAAAGAAAGACTTAAAAAAATATTTAGGCCTGGGATTTGGGAAGAAGGGTAAAGTGACAGATGGTTTTTTTCTACACTGCCCTGTGGTTGAAAGACCATTATATACCAGGAAGACACGTAGTGACCACAATTCACCCTCTGCTAATCAGGTCCATTTCCAGTCCTGAGTATGATGTTGGGACTAGCAGTTGAAAATGTAGCCAGCACACTCCATGTCACTACCACCAACTCCTCTGACAGCACAGTGAGTAATGCTTCAGTGTCGATGGAGGAGAAGGTGACGGTGGCTGCGACAATCACGATCCTTTGTGGGCTCATCCAGGTGAGCACTTACTTATTCCTGTAAGCTACCAGCTTGCTTGTCTGACTGGCAAGCATTTTTCTGGTTTTTCTCTTATCTTGCCTCTCTTTCCTTTGATTTGTATCCCTCCATGGGCGGCCCATAAAAAATCATCTAAGAAGGATCACACATCACAACTCAAGGTGGAGGGCAGATCCATGTTGCAAAACTGAATGAATGTGAGTCTAGCTGGAAGGAAAAATGAGAACAGGGAGGCACCAGTGGTGAGGAGTGAAATGCTTAATTCAAATAAATTCCTGGGAGGGCCAGCCATTGCATGGTGGTTAAGGCAACTGGATCCCATGTGGCCAAGTCCTGAACTGTGTGTGTTTGAAAAACACACAGTGTGTGCGTGTGTGTGTGTGTGTGTGTGTGTGTATGTGTGTGTATGTGTATGCTTGAAATCCCAAAAGGAGGGAGAAATGGAGGAGGATTGCAGCATGAACATTCTCTCTAGGAGATAACTTTCTCACTTTCGCGCTCTCTCTCTCATGTTCCCCTGGTGAGCACATGTGCCCTCAGGCAAATTAGAAACAAATACTTAGGAACTACTACAATCGAGTAACTATGGTCACAAGCCACATAATGATGTTTCAGTGGACAGCAGACAACTTATGTGATGCTAGCCTCTTAAAATTATTATAGACCAGAGTCAGCTCATGGTCTATGACCATGCCCCATGGAGGGATCTTTTTCACTTTCCCACTCTCGCTGTCTCTTTGTCTCTCTCGGGTAAGTATATTCAACCTCTGGCAAATTAAAAAAAAAAATAGTACAAGTGGCCATATTGTATAGCCTAGGTGTATAGTAGGCTATACCTTCCAGATTTGTGTAAACACAATCTGTGATGCTCACACAATGACAGTCAATTGCGTAATGATGCATTTCTCAGAAGGAGCCCTAGTAAGTGACACATAACTGTCTATTAAAGTAACAGTGACACTTGTGGCTTTGGAACTTTTTTTTCTTTCTAATTCGTCAGCAACTATAATATAGTTGGAAGGGATGGAGACTTTACACTTTGAACTGTTCATATCGAAGATTGGGGAAGAGCTGAAGAGGATTATCATGGAGTCTAAATCCTCACTCCCAAGCCATACCCCTGACACTGCTGCTGAACAGTGAAAATGTAATGGACTTTTCACATCACAGCATTGCCTAAGTTTATTGTCAGTGATATCATTGGTGAAGATAATTTATTGAAGAGAGAAAAAGTTTCTACAAGAACATAAGTGTGTGTTCTAATGACAACGTGGTCAGTTGTTTCTAATACATTTCTGAATGTGGTACAGAAGTGGAATACAACTGGACTTTGTGTACCTACAGGTCTGGCTGCATTCTGGAGACATGAATAGGAAGACAGGCCACATGTAAAAGAGATTAATAATCTATCCAATTCTCTCTTGGTTTTTTAGGTTTTTGCCATTGGGTATATGCATTTCCCAGAGAGAGAGAGGGAAATCACCCCCCAGGGTGATGGCCATGACACAATCCCTTGTCTTCCAGTCTCCTCTTGGAATTTTGGGCACATGTGCACACACATCTGTGTGATTTTCAAGCCACTGGGTCCTGAACTCAAACCATGATCAGCTATGTACCTTAACTACAATGCCACCTGCTGGCCCTCCAATTCACTTTATTACAAAATGCTTGGGGAGGTGGGTGGTAATTAAACACCCTGATCCTCCAGGTAAAACCAAGTACTTATGATATTCAAGTACATAGTGGTTGTATACTTTCTTTTTTTTTTTTTTTTTTTTAGAGACAGATTTTTCTCTATATGGCATGCATGCTCTCACCTTAGAGACAAAGAGAGACAGAGACAGAAAGCAAGAAATCACCTCCCAGGGGGATAGCCACACCAAAATGCCTTCTCCTCCATTCTGCTCTCAGGATTTGGATTTTAGGCATGCATGCACATACACCCAGAATGAGTTTTAAGCCACCGGGTCCAGGACTGGAACCACAGTTGACTACATGGGAGTCCAACAACGTAACCATTACGCCAACTGCTGGCACCAATAGTTACATATTTCTTAAGGAAGGTGAACAACTCATTTGAAGGAATATGGATACTCACCCATGCATGCTATAGAAGCTAGAAAACATAGCTTAGAATTACATCAACCTGGGCCAACTGGTGGTGTGATGGTTGAAGCATCTGGATCCCAATGGTGGACTGTGCAGTTCAAGTCCCAGCCCCGGTGACTTGGGAGACACGCTCAGTGCATGTTGTGCATGCCAAAATCCTGCGAAGAAAATAGAGAAGTGATTGCCATGTGGCCATCTCCCTGGGAGGTGCTTTGTCACTTTGCCTCTCTCTAGATATGTATATATCTCTCTCCAAAGAGCACCTGCAGCCTGTAGCAAATTTTAAAAGTAATTTAAAATTTAAGAAAAAATTTTAAAAAATAATTGCATCAGTAAATTTATGAGGTCTAATGTTAGATAAGATTCTGCTATGAAAGGTGTATACGTGAGCCTTCTGAAGGCACCACACCTAAAAATAAAGGAGGAGAGGGATTATGCCTGCTACTTCTTTGGGTATACTAGACTTGCATCCTATTTGAACACCACATAAGGGGTAGAATGGGAGGGAAGGGGAAGATGAACCCTGCGTGGAAGGTTCTCCAGATGGCAGAAGCTCTGCCTTGCTGAGGTATGTATGTGCAGACGGAACCTTTGTACTGGAATCATTTCAGTTGCTGATCCTTGAGCTTGCTGTGGTGCATTCCTAATCTGCACTAACAAAGGCTTTTGTCCTCTTTCCAGTTGATTATGGGAGTTCTGCAGATTGGATTTGTAGTGATCTATCTATCTGAGTCCCTGATCAGTGGCTTTACCACTGCAGCTGCTGTTCACGTTTTGGTTTCCCAACTCAAATTCATGCTTCAGCTCACAGTCCCACCACACACGGATCCATTTTCCATTTTCAAAGTAAGTATTCCTTTCATTTAAAAAGTATTAAACTACATGAACTCACTGTTGTGTTTCTTGGGGAGCTTCCTTTTAATGCCCTCATGGCAAGGCTTACCTACAATTTCCAAGAAATCAGTGAGTTATAAAATGTATTCACATCAAGAAAAAGTTAGTAGAAAAGAGAGCACTGAATACCAATCACCCCTACCACACAGCTAATGTGAACAGAAATGAAGTAACACTTCTCTTAGATTTGACTATTAAATATTTAGGGGAAAAAAAGTCCAGTGCAAAGGGACTTCAAAAACTTGTGGAAAGTAGAATTAAAGTTTATTTTGATGTAAAAAAAGTGATTGAACTTCACGCATAATTTTTTAAGCATATGTATTTTTCCATGAACTATTTGAAGACTTCTCCCTCATTGATTATCAAAAGTCTTACTATTTTTTCCTCAAGTTTTACAACTTTTCTCAACATCCTTTTTTAAAATTTACTTATTTCTCCCAAGAGCAAGAGAAAGACAGAGAGACAGTTCTCCACAGGGTCTCGACGCAGTGATCCACCCCAGGTCTGTCAGCCTGTATCATGAGAAACTGGCTTAGCCAAGAAACTGCTTTTCCAAAAGTGCCCTGGGGAGTCAGCTCAGAAACATGAGGGAGCTGAACCTAAACAAGCCCAGGGCTTACAACTAACCAAAACTACCTGGGGTTAGAAATTACTCCCTGGACAGAAAAGTAGGGATGACTGTGAAATAAGAAAGGAGGCCAAAGAGAAGAGAAATCAGTTATAAATGTAAAAAACTAGGAGCCAGCAGGTGGTGTGGTGGTTAAGGTGTTGTATTCCTACACGGTTGACCATGGTTCAAGTCCCAGACCTGGCTGCCTGAGAATCACACCAGGTATGTGTGCATTTGTACCCAAAATCTGAGGAGGTGAATGGAGAAAAAGGAATTACTGCATGGCCACTACCTCCCACCCCCAGGGTAATTTCTCACTTTTCCTTTCTGTCTCTCTCCAGGGAGTGCACATGCCCTATAGCAAAGACAAAAAAAAAAAGTAAGATATACAAGAAAACTTGACAATAGCCAAATAGATTTCCAGAAAAAATGCTGGAAGCATCCCTAAGCCAGCGCATTATCTTCACTTTGCTCACTTATCCTCGAACCTCAGAACTAGTCTATAATTTCACAGCCATGGTTAAGACAAGCAGAACAGAGAATCTCTATCAATCCATGTCAGTTCTGTGGCTTCCACGTTTGTTTTCATCTATTTGGAGATACGTATTGTCCCTAAATTATACATTAATGTAGGACTTCGGTGTTTTTTGTTCTTCTAGGTTCTACAGTCCATAGTCACACAAATAAAGGACACTAATATTCCAGACCTGGTGACATCCCTGATTATACTAGTGATTGTGTCTGCGGTTAAAGAAGTGAATCAGCGCTTCAAAGCCAAACTTCCAGTGCCTATCCCAATTGAATTCATCATGGTAAATGATCATCCTAAGCCTTTATTTCATAGTTAAGTTAGCATTTTTATGGGGGTGGGGATAAAAAGCCCTTTGCCATCTGTAGATCAGGAGGTTTTAGTGAGTAGGTACCATCTCTACAGTTTCTGGGTATCGCGTTTAACGTAGTTTCCTCTTCATTCAGAAGTTAATAACTTGAGCTTACGATGTAGGGTTTATTCTTCCCATGTAAGACAAGGGGAGCAAGACCTAGGGCAACGTGATGATAGACCCATTTAAAGTAAACTATGCTTCTCAGCCCTGCCACTGCATTGGAATTGTCATAGGACTTCTTAAGAAGTAACAAAATCTGAGCAGAAGTGGGGACTTAGACATAGAGGTGGCAGGCCCTGGACTGGGGAGGCCACCTCTGGTCTCGAGGTTGCAAGATCCATGGCCAATTGGCTTTTCCTGGTTAAAGGTGGAATTTTCCGGTTGCTGCTGCAGGAATCCTATAGCTGGATTTGTTACAACATTATCATTGGCTAACAAGAAAAACCCTGAATGGTTCAATAAGGGAGGTAAGGTGGGACCAGCAGTTGGCGTAATGGCTATGTCGCTGGACTCCCATGTAGTCGACCGTAGTTCGAGTCCCGGACCCGGTGCCTTAAAGCTCACGCCAGGTGTGTGCATTGCATGCCCAAGATCTCAAGAGGAGAATGGAGGAAAAGGGATTGCAGAGTGGCCATTCCCTCTGGGGGGTGATTTCTCACTTTCTGTCTCTCTCTCTGTCTGTCTGTCTGGCAAGCGCACGCGCCCTATAGCAAAAACCTCTCCAAAGAAAACACAAACAAACAAAGAAAACAAAACAAAACAAAAGTAAGAGAAATAAGGCCACAGCCGCCTTACCAGAAAGTGGGTCTTCCCCTGGCCTTGTGAGCTCCGGTCTGGGATTCCCATTATGTGTGGTATGGAGTTGGTGTGAGCAGCTTCACAGTCTGGAAAGCTTTAGGCACTCACAGTATAAAAGATTTTTGAAGTAAAATGCAATCGATATTTCCAACAATTCCCAGGAACACTGAGGCGACTGTTGAGTGGGAGGAAGTATTAAAATCCAAATGAGATGTGCACGAAGGCATTGCAAAACAATTGTTACAGAAAGGGTAGCTTTGGAGACACCAGGACCACAGAGGGACCGGGGCCGGGTTTTCCTGGGAACATGTGCAGACCATGAGGGAATCCACAAGCATCGGCGGACTTCTGGCATCCTCAGTGGCTGACATGAGGAGGGTGAAGTTTTCCCAAAGTTAAGAAAACTATTTAAAAATAATAATGACAGAGATACCTTTCCTGTGTGAAGGAGACCCTGGAGGAAATACTTCTGTTTGTTTCTATACAGAGGAAACCCAGTTTTGTACCTGAACAAAAAAGTTTAATGAAAGTATGATAGGAATTTTTTTTAAGAGAGATTCTTGCTTATAGGGCTCGTGCACTTGCTAGAGAGACAGACAGAAAGCAAGAAATCACTCCCCGGGGAGATGGCCATGCCATAATCCCTTCTCCTCCAGTCTCCTCTTGGGATTTTGGGCATGCACGCACTCACGCACTCATGCACACACGCTGGTATGAGTTTAAACTGCTGGGTTCCCGGTGTGAGTTTAAGCCACAGGGTCCAGGACTCGAATCGTGGCCAACTACATGGGAGCCCAGCGACATTACCATTATGCCATCTGCTAGTCCCAAGGTAGGAAATCTTAATTAAACAGACCCCTAACAGCAAAGGTAAAAAATCTGAACTGGAGATTCTTATTTAACAGGCTCAAAGGTGAGTTTTGGTCATTTTTTTTTTTTTCAAAGCAAAACTTGTAGTTGCAGCTCACAATTCTAACTTTGGCAATTTGCAACGTTGCAGACGGTGATTGCAACGGGTGTGTCCTATGGCTTTGACTTCCAACACAGGTTTAACGTGTCTGTAGTCGGGACTATGCAAAAGGGGTAAGTACATCTTCTATGACGGCATCTCCAAGCCCTGGACAGAGTAGGTGGTAGTTACAGTAGATATACGGCAGAAATGTACTATCCCTTGTCAGAGCCCTCCCTGCACCTCATCTTTCAGGAAAGCTTCCTGTTCTTCTTCTAGGAAGAAGTGACAAAGAACACCAGGATTCACAGTTCTTAATATCAGAAAGTTTCTCCTGGGACCAGCATGTGGCATAGTGGTTAAGGCACTGGACTCCCACATAGTCGACTGCAGTTCCAGTCCTGGACCTGGCAACTTAAAATAACAGCAGGTGCATGTGCATGCATGCCCAAAATCTCAAGAGGAGAATGGAGTAGAAAGGATTGCGGTATTGCCATCTGTCCTGGGGGGTTATTTCTTGCTTTCTATTTCTCTCTTGTGAGTTTACGAGTCCTATAACAAAAAAAAAAAAAGAAAAGAAAAGAAAGTGTCTCCTTGTGGAAAGAAAGACTAGACAAGCAAGGCTTCAGACCAGGATTCACACAAAAGTAAAAGTTTAGTAAGGTAGTGAAAGTCTAAAAATAGGCAAAATGGGCCCAGCTGCAGAGGTACATACTGATAATTGTTGCTGGCTGAGGCCACATGAGAGGACTGAGTTCGATCCTTACCTAACCTGAGGGCCAGGCACAGTGGTGTGTACAGGTGGTCCCAGCTTCTTAGGAGGTTGAAGCAAGAGGATTGTGACATAGTGAGACTCCATCTTTAAAAAAAAAAAAAAAAAGGCAAAATAAACCTCTTTTCCTCGTAAAAAAAAAAGCACCAAGTAAAACGAGATTTCCTTGTCTATAAATTACTATAAACACTATGTACTGCTTTGTTTAAGATTACTGGAGCCAAGTTCTGAAAGTTCAAAAGGGACTCTGAAGGAATAGCCACACAGCGCCTGAACCACCCAAACAGGCACACCCTGTCCTTTCTCATGATCAGATTCAAAACAAGGCCAGGGCAACTTTTCCTACCACAAGAAGAGGGGAAGCCCAGTTTGTACAAGGAATTTGAAAAATCTATCCCATCACATGTAGTGAATTGAGAAAGGAAATCCAATTTTCCTTTTTTTTTTTTTTTTTTTTTTTAGGATTTCTTTCTCCCTATGCTATTTTGCTTATGCCTTAAAATGCCAGAGGGTATATATACAATCCCATAACGGGGGAGAGAGAGACGGAGAGAAACACCCTACAACAGGGCCCAGTCACATCACAATCCCATCAGGATCCTGGGCAAATGAGCCAATGGGATTGAGACTCAAAGGGTTTGACCACCAGAGATCGGCTTCCTCTGCACAATGTGTAACCACTGCACTACTGGGTCAGTCCAGTCCCCAGTCTGCATCAGCTTCTCCCAACTTCCCAAAGAAAGGTAGTTTTCCCATTGACAGAGCTCTTTCCCCTATGCTTACCAACTATCTGAGAATTTCAGAAATCAGCATTTAGCAGTATTATTTACTTAAAAATAGATAAATTAGTAGTAGTAGGTTTTTGCTATAGGGTGCATGCACTTGCCAGAGAGAGAGAGACAGAAAGGGAAAGTGAGAGATCACCCCCCAGGGGAGATGGCCATGCCACAATCCCTTCTCCTACATTCTCTTCTTAGGATTTTGGGCACAACACGCATACACACCAAGTGTGATTTTCAAGCTGCCAGGTTCAAGGCTCAAACCACAGTTTAGCACCTTAACCACCATGCCACCTGCTGCTCCTATACTTCCACTTTTTTCTTGATAATGATAGAGTGGACATTCTAAATTGCAATCTGCTGATTGCAAATGGATTATAACTAGAAGGTAAAGATTAGTCATTATGGTTAATCTTTTGTTAATGAGGATGTCACCTTAGAAGTTATTTCGTGAATTCACACACTAAATGCAAATAGTTTGGCTGAAAAGAAGAGGCCATTAATACAGTAAAGGAAACACAAAACATACATTGAGATTCCAGAGGTGTCCAATATTGAAAGCTAACAGGCAAGCCAGCAGGTGGCAACACTTTTAGAATATAAATCTCCAATACACCTCTCTATGATGTTCAGAGGTCAGGACAACAGAATAAACATAGAGTCTGGTTATGATGGTACAGAATGCAAAATGTAATTTATATCACTGGTATTAGATTTTTTTTAAAAAAAAGAAGCAGTGTACCAAACTAACTTTCCAATTTATGGTGGCAGGAGAGTATAGGATAATAAAACTTCAAAATTAGGGTGGAAAATGTATTACCATATATATTCACATAACATGGAACAGCAATTCGGAAAGAGTTGGTTCAGTCCATCAACTCACTTCCAATAAGTTTTACGTCAGAGATACATGTTTATAGGAGCTGAGTATTTTAGTAAATTGATGTTGAGTAGGAGATACATGCATCTTATATAATACAGTTAGTAAATATAATTGAACTATTGTAAGTTCATTATGCATGATCACACAATTATCCCATGTAAATTGAAAGTTTCTCAGATACTATAGCACTTTTTCTTTTTCTTTCTTTCTTTCTTTCTTTTTTTTTTTTTTTTAGTTTTGCTATAGGGCACATGTGCCCACAGAGACAGACAGAAAGAGGGAAATGAGAAATTACCCCCCAAGGGAGGATGGCCACACTGCAATTCACTCTCTTTCATTCTCCTCTTGGGATTTTGGGCATACATGCACATAGGCCTGGTGTATTTCTCAAGCTGTAGGTTTGGAACTCAAACTACAAAGTTGGCCATGTGGGAATTCCACTGCCTTAACCACCAGGCCACCAGCTGGCCCCTTCAATAGCACTTTAAATGGAAACTTTTGGGGCCCTCGTTGATTCTAGCAGTTTTATGGTATGCAGGGCAGAGTCCAAGGCCCATCTATTGTCAGGGGCTTTCCATGAACAGTTATTGTTATCAAGGGAGAGAAGACTTTTCTTTTTTTAACTTTTCTTGTCTCAGAATTATTTGCTCAAAGAGCCTTTATCCATGGATAACTGTTGAAAGCATTGTGGATGATGCTTTGCAATAACACAGTGCAATAATACAAATGGAATCTAAGACATTTTTCATGGGGCCATCCAGGTAGCATGGAGGTTAAAAGAGCTAGATCCTACATGACCAGCTTCATGGTTTGAGTCCAGACTCAGCAGCTTAAAAAACACACCAGGTGCGTGTGCATGCATACCCAAAAATCCCAAGAGGAGAGTGGAGAAGAGATTATGATAGACATCCCCCCTGGAGGGTGATTTCTCACTTTCTCTGTGTCTCAAACATATGCACTCTATAGCAAAACAACAACAAAAAAGACATTTCACAGTGAGCTCATAAAGATATACCTGTATATTATAATGTAATTTTGTTACACTGACAATATCATATTCAATTTACCACTACCACTGGATTTACAAGCTTGTCAAATTCAGGCCACATTGCTTTCCCACAATAAGATAGCAGATTCCGAAGTTTTTAGAGGGATGAAACTCTCATAAGGCATCTCCAAAGTGAGGCACAACTAGATTGCGTTCATCCGTGGACTCACTCAACAATTGTCTAAGTTTACAAGAGGGTAGGTGGCATTCAAACTTGCTTAATTTCTATTTTAGATTTCAGCCCCCTATTGAACCTAACGTGATGATTTTCACGCGCGCCATAGGAGATTCCTTCGGCATTGCAATCGTTGGCTTTGCCGTGGCCTTTTCCGTTGCCAGCGTCTATTCCCTCAAACACGACTATCCAATTAATGGCAATCAGGTAAGCACATAATCTATGCTGGGTCTATTTAAAACAATTTTAAATACTATTTTGTGTGCAATACTCCCAACAATGCCACTTCTAAAAAAGATTTTTCCTTATTCTCCTGTCAGGAGTTGCTAGCCTTTGGACTGTGTAACATAGTCACTGGAGCTTTCAGAGGATTTGCAGGCAGTACCGCCCTCTCCAGATCAGCGGCTCCGGAGAGGAACAGGGGGAAAAAAAATTCAGGAGAGTACAGGGGGCAAAACGCAGGTATTTTAAGAACTCCCCTGCAATGGCTCTTCTAGCATTGATAACTGAGAAATCCAAGCTGGGGCGAAAGTCAAGTGTGTGATGCGTGTTGTTTGACCTCCACAGATTGCTAGCTTTTTCTCTGCTCTCATCGTGCTGATTGTCATCGTAGGCATTGGATTTCTTCTGGAGCCACTACAAAAGGTAACCCCCTTCTCCCTTTGGGTAACATCTCTCTCCTTTGATTGACAAATCGAGGTCTCTGGTTCTTAACCTCTGAAAGCACAAACTGAACTAGGGAAGATGAGGTGTTGTCAGGAAAGTCACCATGCGTTTTTGCACAGAAAAACACAGAAAAATACATTGTGGCTTTCTCGATGACTTATTACAAACTCTCAAGTACCCTTCTTAGCCAATACTCTATGAGCCCCAAATACTTATTCACCCCTGCAGCATTTTATGAATGTTAGGAATGTAGATGCCCAAACTACCTTATCTGCTCTGCTCTTTGCGTGTGTGTACCCCTGAATATAATTAATGCTTAAACAGACAAGCACCATGGAACCACACACAGTTCAGCATGCACTGATTGAAGTGCAGATTTTCCTAAAGGTTGAGGTAATCAGGGTCTCTATCTAATTCAGGGCATGGCTCTACCAGTCACACAATCTGTTCTTGGGAATACGCCCCGCAGCTCCTAGAGATTTGGTTTGACTCCAAGACCCACGCTGTCAGATTGCAAGATGGGTGTGAACAGCCAGGCATACACCTCATGCTCTTCTGTCTGGAATTCTGTGGGGTTAGTTTCATGTTTTGTAAAGCGCTGCAGCGCTGGGGTTTTAAGTTCCACCAGACCCTGGAAAACATAAGATTTCGAGGAAATCAGATGATGGTGATTCATTGTTTTTCGTGACTTTAATATGAATTAGACGTGGCTCCGGAGCCCTATAGACCTATTTCTAATCACGGCTATGCCACTTAGAGTCTGTGTGTTTTGGAGTAAATTACTTAACCTTTCTGAACCTCAAGTTCCCTGTTTGTAAAATAGAGAAATCGTACCCAACACACAGAGATGCTGCAAAAATTAAAGGAGATAATGCATGTGAAGTACTTAGGTCAAGGCTTGGCACATGTTAAGTACTTGATAAAGGATAGTAGTTATTGTTATTAATATCGTTATTTATTTGTAAATATTCTATCACACTTCTGACTACAGAGGACATAGAGATATGATACGGTCCAGTTTGTGGGTTGTTATCTAGGCCTTTTTTCTGTTTGGTTGGTAGCCGAAATATACATTTGGTCTCAGGTTTCCTTTTTCTTTCTTTTTACCTTTTTCTTTTTCTTTATTTATATATTTATTTTTAGTTTTCTTTGTTTTAGTTTTTTTGCCATAGGGCACGAGTGCTCACCAGAGAGAAAGAAAACAAGAAATCATGGGACCAACAGTTAGTGTAATGGCTTTCTTGCTGGACTCCCATGTAGTCGACCACAGTTCGAGTCCCAGACACGATAGCTTAAACTCACACCGGGCACATGTGCGTGCGTGCCCAAGATCCCCAGAGGAGAATGGAGGAGAAGGGATTGTGGTGCGGCCATCCCCCCAGGGGGTGATTTCTCGCTTTCTGTCTCTCTGTCTCTCTCTGTCTTTCTGGCGAGCACATGTGCCCTATAGCAAAAACCTCTCCAAAAAAAAAAAAGAGAGAGAGAAATCAAGAAATCACTCTCCAGGGGCATTGTCTTGCCACAATCTCTTCTCTTCTAGTCTCTTGGGATTTGGGGCATGTGTGCACACACACCTCGTGTGATTTTTAAGCTGCTGGGTCCAGTCTTGAATCGCTCTGCCTTAACTTCCATGCCACCTGCTGGCCTCAGGTGTCTTGACTCCCATTACGGTTATCCCAATGAGCCTCATGGGCCATCTATGTCTTCAAGCAGAATACAGGGTACTATTTGCCAAAAATATGTGCTCCTCATATGCCTAACTACTGATTTCAAATGTATGGCATGAAAGGAATCAGCAATCAGCACTAAACAAATAGAAGATTATCCATCTGAATAAAAATAAATGCACATGCACTCTCCCCTACACAGAGAAAACTTCTGCCCTATTGTACTTCTTGACAAGTGTAAAATTGGGTTCTACCTCAACCACATTCATTTGGAGACACTAAATAAAAATTATCGTTTAAAATTCTACTCTCTTGAATAAAGGGGGTTGTCCAACATGTTAACCGAAGTTCCTTCCATTTTAAAATATCCACAGATAACTTCTTTTTCAACTACTGTGTCACAAATGTCTTTGTTTCACCTGAGTAGCTACATGGCTTATTTTTACCATATGATGGCAAAATAACTCATAAGGATAGCTAATAATGAATATTTGCTGACTGCTTACTAGGCATCAGCAGAATTCTAAGCATTTTGTATGTATTTAATCCCTTACTATAGTGTGATAACAAATTCTTGGTAAAATTATTTCTTTCTTTTCTATGGTTCCTCAATGCTCTGTATGTTTTACTTTCAAAAAGTAAGCTATTTTTACTCATGCCAGGCATGTGTGCGTGTGTGCCCAAGATCCTCAGAGGAGAATGGAGGAGAATGGATTGCAGCATGGCCATTCCACCTGAGGGGGCAGGGGGTGACTTCTTGCTTTCTGTCTCTCTGATGAGCACATGTGTCCTATAGGAAGTAAACTATTTTCTGTGTATTGTATTACAGATTATTTCAAGTTATATTTCCATGAAGTATTGATCACATGGGAATACCTCATTTCAATGTAAAAACTCTTTTTTTTTTTTTTGGAGAGGTTTTCGCTATAGGGCGCGTGCGCTCACCAGACAGACAGAGAGAGACATAGAGATATAAAGCGAGAAATCACCCCCCGGGGGGATGGTCACGCCGCAATCCCTTCTCCTCCATTCTCCTCTCAGAATCTTGGGCACACATGCACACGCGCCCGGCGTGAGTTTTAAGCCACCGGGTCTGGGACGCGAACCGCAGTCGACTACGTGGGAGTCCAGCAACATAGCCATTATGCTAACTGCTGGTTCCCAATGTAAAAACTCTTCTAACAGGGGGCATTTGATATATTTTATGCTTACCCTAAAGTCCCACAAAAGGGGGAGGCCTATTGTTCTGAAATCTGTGAACCCTTCGCCCAGCTACTGCTATGATGTCATTGCATATACCTGAATTACCTTACCAAAACCAGTACACTGGAGCCAGCAGGTGGTTAGTGATTATGGTGCTGGACTCCCATGTAGCCAACTGTGGTTCAGGTCCTGAACCTGGAGGCTTGAAACATGCCAGGCACGTGTATGTGTGTGTATGTGTGTACTCAAAATCCTAAGAGGAGAACAGATGAGAAGGGATTACAGCATGGCTATCCTCTCTGGTAAGTGCATGCACCCCATAGCAAAAAAGAAAAAAGAAGAAGAAAAGAAGAAGAAGAAGAAGAAGAAGAAGAAGAAGAAGAAGAAGAAGAAAACAAAAGACCTCAAAATCAGTATACTGAAGTCAACAGGTGGTGTGGCGTGCTGGTTATGGCATTGGACTCCCACATGGCCAGCCATGGTTAGAGTCCTAGGCCTGGGGGCTTGAAAAATCACACCAAGTGCATGTGTATGTATGCCCAAAATCCGGAGAGGAGACCTGGAGGAGAAGGGATTGCAGCGTGGCCATCCACTTTAGGGGGTGATATCTCACTTTATTTCTGACTCTCTGGTGAGTGGACATGCCATAGGCAAATAAACAAACAAACAAAAACAAACAAACAAAAAAAAATATTGACTATGAGTAGATTACAGGCCTTATTCTGTTTTCACCATTTTTTTTAAACTGGCATTCATTTATGTGTAATTTTCTTTTTAGAGTCACTTAGATGGTTTTTCTTCTAAAGAATTATTTTTATTCTCATTGTAAGTAAAATGATCTGCTTAGAATTATTAAATTTAAAGTTACTTTTGAAAATGAAAAATACTTGCTTGGATCAGGAGTCAGCAGGTGGTATGTTGATTAAGATGCTGGACTCTCACATGGCCGGCCATGGTTTAGGTCCCAGACCTAGAGGCTTGTTTTGTTCACTTTCCCTCTCTCTTACTCTCTTTGGTCAAATTAAAAAAATAATAAATAATAAATTAAATAAATAATTCTTTAAAAAATACTAGGGTCAGTTAAGCTATCTTCAAGATATTAAAATAAAAACCATTTTCTTTTTCTTTTTTTTTGGAGAGATTTTCACTTTAGGGCGCGTGCGCTCGCCAGCCAGACAGAGACATAGAGACAGAAAGCGAGAAATCACCCCCCAGGGGGGATGGTCACGCCACAATCCCTTCTCTTCCATTCTCCTCTCGGGATCTTGGGCACGCACGCACACGCGCCCGGCATGAGTTTTAAGCCACTGGGTCCGGGACACAAACCGCGGTCGACTACGTGGGAGTCCAGCAACATAGCCATTATGCTAACTGCTGGTTCCCCCATTTTCTTTTTCTTCATACACTAGGCTTTTGTATGAAAGTAGTCTCTATGCAAATTCCGTATTCCATTCACCACACAAATTCCATATTCCATTCAGAATGGAACAGTTTGAATTGGGAAAGAGGAGGAAGGAGGATGTTCCTTCTTTCCATTGCATTGAAATCCAAATAAGGAAGAGCTTATATTTAGCTATTCAGCACTTTTCACTTTAACTACCATAATTCCTGCAGGACAAATTAGTGCATTATGACATGTAAGGAGTTGGGAGTCTGAAGTATTGCTGTGGTAGACCTGTGATTACAACCCAGAACACTGAGTGAATCCACCATTCAATGGTGTCAACATCAGGGCTTCTAAAAAGAGGCTGTGTACTATTGGGTTGTCAGAAAAGTCATGACACAATTTTGCATAGAAAAACAGAAAAAAATACATCATGATCTTTCCTATAACCCAATAGAGGGTTAAGACTGTCTTGAGAAATACTAATTCATTAGCTCACCCACTCATTCATTCATTAAATAATTATGAAGCCCCTCCTGTATGTATTCACCATAGTAAGTTCTGGGGACAGAGCAGGGAACAAGACAGATCTGGTTCATGGCATCTCAGAGAGTCACTGTTAACCTGTGGTCTTTAGCTTCTCTTACAAAGCATTCATCCCTGCTGGTCATCATCAAAGATTTGAATTTTCATTACAGACGCTCAAGTTCTCCCAAACCATTTATTTATAAAGAGCAACTTCCATTTCTTCAACTCTAATAAACTGTCACACAGTAGACTATCTCCTCTTGGGAAGAATTTATTCCAGGCCTTATCTGTCAGAGGTCTTAAGAGCTGCCTTCTCTGTCCCCAGGTGGAGGCTATTAAGTGTCATCAGATTATTTATGGCATAATCACAAAGAGCAGATCAGCCCTTGTTACTGTGGTGGGGACAAAGTCACACATAGGGACAGGTCGGAGTCCCAGTTCTGGTGTGTCTTGCATAGCATCGCACACCAAAAAAGGGTGTATCCTTTGATATGCTTTAAGGTTCTTTAAGGAACTCACTTATCTATAGCCTTCACCTTTGCTTCTATTAATATATGGTTTATTTGATTAACTTAAAGTATATCTGGTGTTTATGTTTTTCACAGTCTGTCTTGGCAGCTTTAGCACTTGGAAACTTAAAGGGAATGCTGATGCAGTTTTCTGAAATAGGCAGATTGTGGCGCAAGGATAAATATGATTGTGTAAGTAGTGGCCATGGTATTGGAAAGAGATAAATCAATATGGCATTTTAATACTGATGTAAACTGTATATTTATATTATAATCTAAACTACAATTGTAATCTAAACACAATGTTAACTTTGCTCCCATATATACATTCAAAACAACCTTAGTGTATTTTATTTGTTATCTTACATTGCATACGCTAATGATCGTTTTCTGAGATTTTAATATAAAAGAATGGGCTGCTTGCAAGCAGGAAATACTCCATGAAACACTAGTGCAGAACTTATATCTGTTCTAAAAATTCCTGCGGTCATCCTGAATGCCATAGAAATTCTCTGGATTTTAGGGTATGCATTTCGTCTGCTTTTCATTTCATAACATATGAGCTTAAATTTCTGGGTCTCAGAGAGCCATGCCATGAGAAGCAGAGTCCATCATGTTATCAGGGTCAAAGTCTGTGGTGTAAAAACACTGGTTGACATACCATATGGTACAGGAAAATCGTGAAGTAGTAGCTTGGTGGACTTTTTTTCGTAACAGATAATTGTGGGCAATTTAACATCCTTTAGCATGCTACAAGTCTTGTAGGTATAGTTGCCGTTGAGTAAATCAACAGACCAAGAGTGAGAGATTACTATAGGTTTTACCACAATGAATTTGCTCATTTTAATCATCAGCAGCTGGTTCTAGAATTTCCACTATGACTGATAGACTCAATCTCATATCCTTAACTGGTTCAGGAATGGAAATAGAAATGGATACTCTCTCTCTCTCTTTGGATCCTCTTATATTTGCTTGTGTTTCTGTGGCTCAGAACCTGAGTCAGCAAAAATGACCTCTTGAGACAGGTGTCCTGTGCACTTTGCTCCCTCACCCAAAATGACAACTTCCCGTCCCTGCATTTGATCCCAGAAGTGTATGATGTTGCATAGCTCTGGTTATTGTCCTTTAATCAAAGTAAATTATGGTGTATGTATTGCTTTCTTTTTCTAGTTAATTTGGATCATGACCTTCATCTTTGCCATTGTCCTGGGGCTCGGGTTAGGACTAGCAGCCAGCGTGGCTTTCCAACTGCTGACCATTGTGTTCAGGACCCAGTTGTGAGTACTCCTTGTGCTCTGCACCTGACAGGCTTTGGCCTGCCCAAACAAAAGAGAAAAAAATTGTCCCTAGTTAAGAGAAAAGTTGTTTGATTGGTAGGCACGCATATCCATCAGGACTGGCCAGTGTATCCTTTCTCATGTTGCTTCCCTCAAGGGCGAAGGACAATAGAAGGACAATAGAATGACTCAGCCTTGGAGCTTCAGCCCAGGGGGAAGGCCTGCCACTGGTCTGCTCCTGCTTCAATGCCATTTCAAGGAAATCATACAAATATCTGAATCTGTTTGCCCAGCTGTAAACCAGAAGTATTTCTTTTCTAAGTAGGTTTAGTGTCTTTGCCTTAGACTCGTTAAACGTGGGAAGGTGTGACAGAACATTGTGAGATTCTCCATATCTAGCAGAGGGCTCTCTCTCTCTTAAGTTGTTAGATCATACTCCTACCTTAAAGACATGGGGCTTGATTACAGAATTTCTTGAAGGCCCCTCCCTCTCTTCCTAAAATTCCACAAAATCCACTTAGAATTCTTTTTGGTAAGGAGTTATTCAGTCCAAGTATCTTTTTTATATTTAAATCTCTGCCATAGACTATGACCCCCACGTGAGCACTAAGCCCTAGGTTGGATTTATGTGGTGTGACAGAGAAATAAGGCTCCTTAAAACCTAAACAGATCTAGAGCAGAATTTTTTGATCTTACAGTTAAAGTTCATTCTTGACTGATAGAATACGTTGGCATTTCATTGTTCCTCCACTTGTTTATTCATTTGTATTTTCATTCCATTTTTGACTGGCGCCTCATCATAGAGAAAACCTGATTGGTCAGAGGCAAGTCATTTTACCTGTCCATGTCCTCACCCGTACAGCTGGATAATCATATCTGCCTCTCTTCAGTGAGGAACTGATATTCAGAAGCAAGTGCGAAAGCATGTGGAAGTGCTTGGTAAAATGTAACAGGGTAGAAGGGAGGTACTGTTTTAGGAGCTGTGGGAGGACACAAAGATAAGTAAAACAGGGTGCGAACCCTCCAGGGGGCCAGGGTGATTCCTCAACCTTTCAAATTTAGAAACGTGAGCCTGCTTCAGTAAGCTCAAAAGAAAATCACTGCTAGCTCTATAGGCCTAACAAACTTGCATGAATGATTTACTTGGTGTTTTCTCCCTACAGTCCAAAATGCAGCACTCTAGCTAATGTTGGGAGGAGCAACATCTATAAGAATAAAAAAGACTATTCTGATGTAAGAGACATTCCTATTTTTTCATTGACTTGCTCAATGGTATTAACAGGAATTGAATGGGCACCATCTAATATTGCTTCTCTGCCTTACAGATGTATGAGCCAGAAGGAGTGAAAATTTTCAGATGTCCATCTCCTATCTACTTTGCAAATATTCGTTTCTTTAAGCAGAAACTTATTGATGCTGTAAGGTTTGGGGTCATTTCATTTTTTTTTTCTTTTTTGTAGTGCTGCTTAATAGCTGGTAATCAAGTGTTTTTTAATAAGAAGGAAATTGCCTTCACATATGTTGAGGTTAAGTTTGTCATTGTTTTGTGTTCCATGTCCCAGAGCAGGTAAAACTACCTTATAAGGAGTCCTCTACTAGGTTGTGAAATAAGCCTCTTGAAATGAAGTCTAATATAGAATCCTTGCTGTAAGGTTTGGGGTCATTTCATTTTTTTTTTCTTTTTTGTAGTGCTGCTTAATAGCTGGTAATCAAGTGTTTTTTAATAAGAAGGAAATTGCCTTCACATATGTTGAGGTTAAGTTTGTCATTGTTTTGTGTTCCATGTCCCAGAGCAGGTAAAACTACCTTATAAGGATCCTCTACTAGGTTGTGAAATAAGCCTCTTGAAATGAAGTCTAATATAGAATCCTTTTATCAAGTTCTGACATATAGTAAAAAGAGTTACCACAAGATTTTGGATGCTTGGGCTTTTTTTTTTCTTTTTCCTGAAAAATTTTTGCTATAGGATACCTGTGCTCCCCTAAGACACGGAGAGACAGAAAGTGATAAATCCGCAGGGTGGATTGTCACAGCACAATCCCTTCTCCTTTATTCTCCTTTCAGGATTTTGGGCACGCGTGCACACACACACACACACACACACACACACACACACACTTGCCCAGCATGAGTTTGGAGCTGCTGGGTCTAGAATTCAAACAACAGTCGGCCATGTGGGAGTCTAACACCTTAACCACTGTGCCACTGGGCTGCTGGTTTTTAATAGATATTATCCTACATATTTTCTCTGAGTAACAACTTCAGAAACAGCAAAGGAGCAATTACCATTTTACATTTAATATTTATAACAGTAAATATTGATGTCCCTGCTAAACTAAAGCCCGATGTGATTTTCAAGTCACCAGGTCCAGAACTCAAACCGTAGTCAGCCAAGCGGAATTCAACACATTAACCACCAAGCCACCTGCGAGCCCAAGACAGCAGTCTTAGAGGTGAAGGAACAAAAGCTCATAGGACCAGCAGATGGCATAATGGTTATGTTGCTGGATTTCCCCATAGTTAACCGCAGTTTGGGTCACAATTCGGCAGCTTAAAACTCAAGCAGGCACGTGTGTGTCCAAAATCCCAAGAAGAAACTGGAGGAAAAGGACTTGGAGGAAAAGGAACTGCAGTGTGGCCATCCTCCCTGGGAGGTGATTTCTCAATTCCTGCCCATCTCTCTTTCTGGCGAGTGCACACATCCTATAGCAAAAATCTCTCTAAATGGAAAAAGAAAAGAAACAAAAGCTCAATATTCACTCGGAAAACATGCCTGTTGGACATCTCTATTCCTTGAATAGAGCTTTTGCCTTAAGCCCCATTATTAAGTGTTGGTATCCATCAAATATTTTCTATTCAATTATTATTTTTTTATTAAGTCTCTTAAATGGGGGGAAAAGGAGGTGTATTTATTTCATCCATGAGCAAGTGGGAAACATAGATCAGTACCCCCAACAGGGTCCCAATGCCATGGTCCCCCTCCAGTCTAAGCCAGGCTGAGTTCGTGGGCACAGATATGCCTACCATACTCAGGGAGGTCTCCACATGTAATCCAGATGTGACCCGGATGGGTCAGCCTCACATAGTGTCATATGTTACTGCTTTGCCACTATTTGGCCCTAAATATAGGAATTTTTGACAGGGTCTTGCCATGTCAGTACCCTCCTGCCCCAGCCCCTCAGTTAGCTAGGATTACAGGCCTATATTTTTGGTTTTGTTTACAAAAATAGGATTATATTGTATGTATGGGTTTTTTTAAATTATTTATTTATTTTATTTATTGGATCATCAGAAAAGTCATGACTCAATTTTACAAAGAAAATACATCATGATTTTTCTGATGACCCAACATTAGTATTATTATTTTCTAAATTTGCTATAGGGCACATGTGCTCACCAGAAAGCAATGGAGAGACAAAGAGAAGCAAAGTGAGAAAGTGAGCCACCGAGTCTGGGACTCAAAGCCAAAGTCAGCAATGTGGGAGTCCAGTGCCTTAACCCCTGTGCCACCTGCATGTGTGACTTTCTGTACTGCCTTTTTTACTTAATCTTGTATCTCATCAAATTACACTTTTTGTTAAGAAATTTTTATTACATAAGTTACTGTGGAGATAAGTATTGCAGCAATAACAACACGTTTGTGTTGAAAAAAGGAAAATGAAGATTAGCCCCAAATTAATTCTAAAGTTATAAAATAATGTAACAAAGAGTATTATAAAATATAATCATCTCAATTTTAGTAGAATAAAAATGATATAGAAGCAGAATATAAATTAAGTGCCATTCATACTCAACAAGTAGAAAATAAATTCAATAAAATTCTCTAAGAGTTGTGTAGGCCTAAACCACAAACAAATTTAAATAGGGTTTAGATCAGGGCCAGCAGATGGCATAGTGGTTAAGGCACTGGACTCCCACATGGCCAACTTCAGTTCAAGTCCCTGACCTGGTGACTTGCTTTCTCACTTTCCCTCTCTCGGTGTCTCTTTGTCTCTCTAGTCAAATCGAAAATAATAGTAGTAAATAAAATAAAATAATACTTTAAAAAATAGGGTTTAGATCTATTTGTGGATAATGTATGGATAAATCCTCGACTGTACGGATGTCTGAATGTTGGTAACTGACAGACTAAGCACACCATAGGTCTGACCCAATGTTGTCTTGATGATGTTCAAATCACTTTACAGTTTTATCACAAATATTTAGTGTATGTCCTAACCCCTCAACCCATTTCAGTTAAAGTATTGGAATTATGCTATATAAATAGCAGAATATTCAGCATTTGTAACACAGCAATTGGTTTTCCAGGTTGGCTTTAGTCCACTTCGAATTCTACGCAAGCGCAATAAAACTTTGAAGAAAATCAAAAAACTGCTGAATGAAGGCCTGCTACAAGTGACCCCAGTAAGTTTCTTGACTACATTGCTATGCACCACAGCTGAAAGCTTAATAAAATATAATGTAAGGTGTTAGGTCTGTTTCTTTAAATGGAACGCCAGAGAAACCAGGTATTTCATGTGTCGATATTTTTAAATAGCATTTTTTATTTGCCTGAGAAAATTGCCAAAGGCAAGTGTATATAGTCCCATTGCTTAACCTAACTTTGGATCTGTGCATTAGGATCTCACTAATTAACTGCGACACGCATGATTTTCATGGTCAGTTTTTTTTAGTCATTTACCTGACTGGGCTGGTTGCCTTCTTTTGCAGGAAGGATTTTTATGTATTGCTGATGGCATTAAAGATTCCGACAGTGAAGAGGTAGACAACAACCAGGTAGAAGAACTGCATCAGCCAATCACCACGGACTTGCCCTTCCAGATAGACTGGAATACTTATCCTCTCAAAGTCTTAGTTCCCCAAGTCACTCTCCACAGCCTGATTCTTGATTTTTCAGCAGTGTCCTTCCTTGATGTTTCTTCAATGAGGGGTCTCAAAACGGTAATTTATTTTTCTAAGCTATTAGTGACTAAAGGTTAAAAAAAATGTATTTGTGGAAGAACGTTCCTCAATGATGAGTAAATTATAATCTTGGACTATTTCATGGGGGCATTGAAGGTGGGAATGTTCAGTGGACACTTTGGAAGAGTCCCATTTGCCATGATATTGCATATAATTTTTAAGGTACCCAAATCTGAAATTGTAATGTATGTTGAATCTGCTGATAGAGAACTGCAGTCACACCAATCAAATTTCAATTCTTTGGTTTTCAAATCCTTCTGAATGTGGAATCTAAATTATCCTGAAATCAGAGAAGATCCAGAAAGGTCCTGGGAAAAAAATGAAATAGTAGATTCTTTTGTTTTTCATTCATTATAAGCTGATAAAATTTCATTTGGCTACTTAAAAATAGGTCTAAAAAAAAAAAAAAACCCAAAGCTGTAGATACATGAAAAAATAAATCTCACATGCAACATAAAAACAGAACAGAAACAATCAGGCTGTGATCTGTTTTTCCATAGTTTGCCAGTATTTTAAAAACGAATCAATTTCAGGACCAGTAGATGGCATAATGGTTATGTCGCTGGACTCCCATATACTCAACCGCTGTTCAAGTCCCAGACCTAGCAGTTTAAAACTCATGCCAGATACATGTGCATGCATGCCCAAGATCCTGAGAGGAGAATAAAGAAGGGATTGCAGTGTGGCCATCCCCCCTTGGGGGGGGTGGTGGTTTCTTGCTTTCTGTCTCTCTGTCTCTCTGATGTGCCCTATCACAAAAATCTCTCTAAAAAATAAATCAGTTTCTAACAAAACATATGTAAAAAAGAAGAAATTCTATGTTTCCCTTTCTTTTTCTTGAGCATCACAGAAATATAAGAACTAACCTAAAAGTAAACTCTATTAAGAATTGGTGAACCAGGGGCCAGCAGGTGCTGTGGTGGCTGGGATGCTGGGCTCCCACATGGCCGACTGCTATTCGAGTCCCAGACCTAGTGGCTTGCTTTCTTACTTTCCCTCTCTCTCTTTCTGTCTCTCCTGTCAAATTAAAAAAAAAAAAATGATGATGAATAATTTTTTTTAATTGGGGAACTGGATGTAGAATTAGATAATTGAATCAATTTAAGTCCTTCAAACTCACCTTTAAAAAAATAATAACATTACATAACACTTAAGGCTCCTTGATTTTTCTTTCCTGTCTTGGTTTTTGTTCATTTCAGCTTTGGAGAGAAGAAATACACATGTAATATTTAATTTTTTGATCCTAGTACTATAGAGTAAAAAATAGAGACTAGGATTTAGGTTTCTTTAAAGCTTTAATTTTTAGTTTGGTGCCTAACAGAGATTCTAAAAGTATTTATTGGTATTTATTGATGATGGTGAGAACACCGTTATTCCTTTTTTTTTTTTTTTTAGATTTTTGCCATAAGGCACATACACTGGCTAGAAAGAGACAGAAAGACAGAGAATTGAAAAGTGAGAAATCACCCACCCTGGGGGATGGCCACACTGCAATTCCTTCTCCATTCTCCTCTCAGGATTTTGGGCATGCACACACTCATGCCCAGCGCGTATTTCAAGCCACTGGGTCCAGTACTTGAACCCCAGAGTTGGCCATATGGGATCCAGTGCCTTAACGATGTAGATACATGTAAATACATCCCATTATTGCATTCTTATAGAAATACCTGGGACTGGGTGAATTTAAGAGGAATTTATGTTCACTCACAGTTTTGGTGGCTCTGAAAGACAGAACTTTTAGCAGAGCAAAGTATGGTCTGTATCCATGTGGGTGCTGTCTGCTTCATTTCTCTTTCTATATACATTCAGAATTCAATCTTGAGGACTCCACCCTAATTACCACACCCAAAAGTCCCGTCCCACCCTGGGACACTGTGAAAGAATTAAGTTTTCACTTAACAACGCAATCAAGTTCCAACGCATGGATTTTTTGTGGAGACATCCAAATTCCAAAACACAAAACCTTGGGGGACCGAAACTATTGTTCAAACCCTAACATGTTGGAACTTCAAAAGTTTCATAGAAAGATTGAATTAAAGTATCAGTTTCTTTTGGTGCCAAAAATAATTGAAATCCAGGCATTTTCTTGTGATACTCATTTTCCATGACCTTTATAAAGATCCCTTATATTAATTATTTAATGACCATCTAACCTGATCCACAACATATTACCTTATATAATTTTAGTCATGCACCTATGGTATTTGTTCTGAGCCTTGAGACTACAAAAATGGATAAAGATCAATTGGCACTAGATAAATCCAGTCACTGTGGGCAGGCATGATGAAAAAGTTATGGGCCTTAGGTTTCTTTTTTACGTTTTTGTAGTTAGAATGTTCTAGTTGAAATCACTCCATAGAAGCTACTATTTTTAAATTAAATCCAAGTTGATCTTGTGAGTTTGGGGCAGAACATGTCCCCATAATCCTTTCCTCAAAAATGACTTTTTTAAAAAAGGTTTTTCACTCACCAGACAGTGAGAGAGAAAGTGAGGAATCACTCCCCCTGATACCCCCAGGGGACATGGCCATGCCTCAATCCCTCTCCTCCATTCTCCTCCTAGGATCTTCAGCACGCATGCACATGCACCTGGTGTGAGTTTCAAGCTACCAGGTCCAGGACACAAACCACGGTCAGCCATGTGAGAACCCAGTAACATAACCACTACACCACCTGCTGGTCTCCCATTTTTAACCTTGTACTGAGGAGCAATCTTTTCTTTCGGCATATTTCTTCTTGTTATAGAGCTTTGTTTTTAACTTTAGTTTCTCCTTGTACTATTAGAGCTTTTCAAAATGTAAATGTAAAAGGTTCTAAAAACAACACATCACCCATAAGATAAAATTATGATTGTTTTCTTTTTGTTTCTGACAAGTGAAACTGTTCCCTAAGGAAGACATACTTTCTTTTAACAGATTTTGCAAGAATTCATCAGAATCGAGGTAGATGTGTATATTGTTGGAACTGATGGTAAGTTGTTTTATTTTTATTTTATATGTCAACCACTTCAGGTTCACTGCCTACTCTCAATCTAAACATCCTCTCCGAAGAACAGGTATTTTATATGATCAAGAGGAAATTGAATTTGTAGTCAAGTGAATAGAAATCCTATGACAGGACCAGCAGATGGCATAATGGTTACATCACTGGACTCCCACATAGTCGACTATGGTTCAAGTACCGGACCCAGTGACTTAAACTCACACCAGGCACATGTGCGTGCATGCCTAAAATCCCAAGAGGAGAATGAAGAAATTGTGGCATGGCCATTCCCCTGGGGGGTGATTTTTCGCTGTCTCTGCTTTTCTCTGTTTCTCCAGCAAGCACATGTGCCCTTTAGCAAAAACCTCTCATTAAAAGGAAAAGAAAGAAATCCCTCTGGCAATGCCATCTATTTATTTTAGTTTGTTGGTATGTAATTTAATAGGTACTACTATTTGAATCCTAATTTAATCAGCAGCAAGCGTCCATTAACCAGTTTTTACTCTCTATTTCCTGCTTTCTGTCTCTCTTCTCCCTCTCCCTTGCATTCCTCAGCCCACAGCAACTTGGCTTTTGCATTGCACAATGATAAGGTGGCCCTCGCTGAAGTTATCAGTGATGTCCAGATTGTCACGATTAATTGTCTCCCTCTCAGCCTCTTTCTGCTGGAGCACATTTTAGCGTTTGGCCCTTCTTTAGCATGTGCCTTTGAAGTTCTCTCCCTCCCTGACTTCTGCAAGGCCATTCTTCTGATTTGCCTCCTGCCTCTGAGAGCTCCTTAGTTTCTAACATTGGCTGCTCTTTCATTTTTCCCTAGACTTCACTCTAAAACCCCAGAGTTCTAATTTCATCAACTCTACTTTATCTCCTGCATGCTTATGACTCCAAATATATCTACATGTTAATGAACCCCTAAACTATATTTCCAGCCCAGCTCTTTCTTCTGAGCTGCAGGCCCATGTATTTAACTGTCCAGATGTCCATCAGGCACCTCCCATACACACGTTCAGAATGACATATATGACCCTCCTTACCAACACTCTTCCTTCTCTCTGTCTCCATCACTGGATCACTAATTACCCAATTTCTCAAAGTTGAAACTTCCAAACCATCTTTAATTTCTCCACCTGTCCTTCCTGCTTTAGTCAATGAGCCACCAGGTCCTATCAATATTCCCTCTAAAGTCAATCACTTCCTCTCCATTTCCACAATCTTACTCTAGTTTTATCATTTCTCACTAAGGGCCCTCTAGAACTTTCTAGCAGTGTCCATTTCCATGCCTACAATGGTCTGTCACCCCATTTTCTGACCAGAAGATCCTTCAAGAATTGTTCCTATAGTGACCGTGAAAACTCCCTTGCTTCCCCAGGCAGAGCACTGAGTCTTCAGATGTTTGCACCTGCAGAACACACGCATAGCTCAGGACCCTGCTGTTCTGAGTTTGTGTCTCTTCCAGGGCAGGCACTGGGCTTGCTCATCTTCTTATTCTGTTTCTTGTTCATGCCTAGGACATGACAGATATTCAATAGAGACTTACTGAGCAGCTGATATATTCTGGGTTCTGGGGAGACAGCAATTATAGAACAAGTCTCTGCCCTCATGAAGCATATCACCTTGTAGAAAAACCACATAAGCAAAACCCAAAACAACGACAACAAAAAAAGTGAGAAGATCTATGAAAAAGAGACAAAGAGCAATGGGGATGGGCAATTTGGGGTCATCAGGGATGTCCAACAAGGTGTCATTTGGGCAGAGACTGCGATGAAGGGAGAGAGTCCACCTTGAGAGTATCTTAGGGGAGAGCATTTCACTGGAACAACCAGTATACAGGTCTTTAGGCAGGGATAAACTGGACTTTCGGGTTTTTCTTGTCTTTTAGCTTTTTGTTATAGTGTTCACTTGCTAGAGAAAGACAGAGTGAAGCGAATAAGAAATTGCTTCCACCCCCCCCCCCCCGGGGGGGATGGCCACTGGCCACACTGCAATCACTTCTCTTCCATTTCCCTCTGGGGATTTTGGCACACACACATATGTGCCCAGCACGTTTTTTTTTTTTCGGAGAGGTTTTTGCTATAGGGCTCGTGCGCTTGCCAGAGAGATGGAGAGACACAAAGATATAGAAAGTGAGAAATCGCCCCCCAGGAGGGATGGCCACGCCGCAATCCTTTCTCCTCCATTCTCCTCTCAGGATCTGGGGGATGCATGCACAGGTGCCTGGAGGGAGTTTTAAGCCACCGGGTCCGAGACGCAAACCGCAGTCAACTACGCGGGAGTCCAGTGACATAGCCATTACGCTAACTGCTGGTCCAGTGCCCAGCATGTTTTTCGTCACTGGATCTGGGACTCAAACCTTGTTGTCAGCCATGTGGGATCGAGCACCTTAACCACTACACTCACTGCTGGCCCCAAACCAGCATTTTTAGTCTCTCTCTCTCTCTTTTTATTTTAACAATTATTTTATGTAACTTTATTTATTTATTTTAATTTGACCAGAGAAGTGAGAGAGAGAGAGAAAGTGAGAAAGTAAGCCACCAGGTCCAGGACTTGAACTGCAGTTAGCCATGTGGGAGTCCAGCACCCTCAGTCACCATATGCCACCTGCCAGCCCCTTTAAAATCTGAGTTCTGGCTCCTTTCTCTAAAATCTACAGCTATGAGAGGGTCTTCAAAAAATTTATGGAAAATGGCTATTATGAAAAATATGCACAGATTTTAGAAATATTTTGCACTAAACTAAATTTGTAGTTTAAATCCATTTTCCATGAACTTTCTAAAGTCCCCTCATGTATTCTAGTTTTAAGACTTATTTTTAAAGAATTTTTTAAATTTAAATTTATTGACTTATTTTAATTTTGACCAGAGAGAGAGCAAAAAAGAGAGAGAGAGAAAGGGAAAGTGAGAAAGCAAGCCACCAGGTCCAGGACTCAAACTGCAGTTGGCCTTGTGGGAGTCCAGAACCATTAACCACCATGCCACCTGCTGGCCTCTCAAGGCTTTCTTACAATTAAAAATATTCTCTTGGGACCAGCAGTTAGCATAATGGCTATGTCGCTGGACTCCCATGTAGTCGACCGCGGTTCGCATCCTGGACCTGGTGGCTTAAAACTCACGCCGGGCGCATATGCGTGCATGCCCAAGATCCCGAGAGGAGAATGGAGAAGGGATTGCAGTGTGGCCATCCTCCTTGGGGGGGTGATTTCTCGCTTTCTGTCTCTCTGTCTCTCTTTGTCTGGTGAGCACACGCACCTTATAGTGAAAAAACCTCTCAAAAAAAAAATTCTCTTATCCCAGTATCCCCTTAATTTACTAAACAATTTTACTCCTCCCCTATCATCCTGGATCTTTTACATTTTTTTATTTTTTATTATCAGAGGGCACATGTGCTCACCAAAGAGAAACAGAGAGAGGGAGAGGAAGAAAGCATCCCCCAATGGGCATAGTCACACCATAATCCCTTCTCCACTATTTCTCCATCCTGTTGGGATTTTGGGCACCCAGATACACACATCAGCTTGTTTTTTCAAACCATGAGAGGCAGGATTTGAACCTTAGTTGGCTATGTGGGATCCAGCTCCCTTAACCACTAGGTTAGAATGCTGCTCCTCCACCCCCATGCCAGATCTTTTTGAAATTCTGTTCCTGCTGCCTCTTCTGCCCGGCTTTCTTATGAGTCTTTTTCTTTTCCTTTCTTTTTGGAGAGGTTTTTGCTATAGGGCGCATGTGCTTGCCAGACAGAGAGAGACAGAGAGATAGAAAGTGAGAAATTACCCCCCAGGGGGATGGCCACGCCGCAATCCCTTCTCCTCCATTCTCCTCTCGGGATCTTGGGCACGCATGCACACGCGTCCAGCGTGAGTTTAAGCCACTGGGTCCAGGACTCGAACCGCGGTCGGCTACATGGGAGTCCAGAGACATAGCCATTACACTAACTGCTGGTCCCCTTCTGAGTCTTTAACTGAGGTCACTGCCTTCCTTCTCACTGCATGTCACCGGTTTCCATTCCAGGTTCTGGTGACCATCATGCCCTCCCATCTCCCTGGGACCTGTATATGTTTAAAGCTTCCTTGTGAACAGATTTTCCCATCTCTGTCTTTTTCCTGCTCTTTCTCCATCTTACTCCAAATCCCAGGTATCTTTTTTTTTTTTTTTAATTGCCAAAAGGTGCATGCACTTGCCAGAGAGAGACAGGAAGACAGAGAGAGACAGATTTGGAGAGAGTTCCTCCTAATGGGGTGTGGTCACGTACAATCCCTTCTCTTCTATTTCTCTATTCTGTTGGGATTTGGGGCACACTTACACCTGGCATGTTGCTGCGAGACACCAGGGATGGTATTTTAACAGCAGTTGGCCAAATGGGATCTAGCTCCTTTAACCATTAGACCACGGGCCAGTCCAAATCCTAGGCACCTCCCCCCCCCCATAGGGCACATGTACTCACAAGGAGAGAGAGAAAGAGAGGAAAATTGAGAAATAACTCTCCAGGGTGGATGGCCATGCCACTATCCCTTCTCTAGTCTCCTCTTGAGCTTTTGGGCATGCACATGTGTGCCTGGTATGATTTTCAAGATGATAGGTCTGGGACTCAAACCATAGTTTGCTGTGTGGGAGTCCAGCATCTTAACCACCATGCCATCTGCTAGCCCCAATCCTAGGCACTGTTCAGTCACATTCTCCTAGTTACCCATCAAAAAGAAACAATCTTTATCTGCTTTCTCAAAATTTCCAAAGTACATGATCTATACCTCTGTTATTCATCTATAAAAAAATGTGAGGAGCTACTATTTGCAGGACATTATTTTTAAAACAATAAAGCAAAAAACTACATTGCATCGTCTCATCATTATACACTTATCCTTTCAGCACTATGGTTACATATAAATTTCTCTCTTCCTTGTGGACAATATTCAGATCTAATTTGTCTTTTGATCTTTCTAAATATCCAGCCACAGCTTTGCAAACAGTAGATAGGAGGTAATATTTGGTTGAGTGACTTGTGCAAACAAATGTTGGTTAGTGCCTACAAAAATAGGATTTCTCAAAGATTACTGAGAGATAAGTGAGGTGCTAAGGAAGATGTTTTCTTATAAACCCAGTAAGCTTTTGGAAAATGGGCTACCGTTAAGTAAATGGGGTACTGTTAAGTAAATGGGCTACCGTTAAGTAAATGGGGTACTGTTAAGTACCGTTAAGAAGTTTGGCAATCAAGAACCATAGCATATCACTGGTCCTAAGTATATGTTCTATTTTGACAGAATCCCAAATTTTAATTTTACCAGGATTTTACTATAAGGCACATGCACTAGCTAGAGAGATACAGATGCAGTGAGAAGGAAAGTGAGAAATCATCCCCCTCCTCAAGCAGGGATGGTCATACTGCAATTCCTTGTTCTCCAATCTCCTGGGATTTTGGGAACACATGCACATATGCCCAGTGATTTTCAAGTCACAGGGATCAGGAATCAAACCGGTTGGTCATGTGGGAGTCCAGTGCCTTAACCACCACACCACCTGCTGGCCCCCAGAATCCCAATATTTAAAAATAAGCCATACATGAGGCCAGCAGGTGACATGGTGGTTAAGGTGCTAGATACTCCCACATGGCCAACCATGTTTGGTTTGAGTCCCAGACCTTATGGCTTGCTTTCTCACTTTCCCTTTTTCTCTCTCTCTCCCCCTCCCTCCCTCCCTCCCTCCCCCAGGGACCAGCAGTTAGCATAATGGCTATGTCGCTGGACTCCCATGTAGTCGACCGTGGTTTGTATCCCGGACCCGGTAGCTTAAAACTCACACCAGGCGCGTGTGCATGCATGCCCAAGATCCTGAGAGGAGAACAGAGGAGAAGAGATTGCGGTGTGGCCATCCCCCCTGGGGGGTGATTTCTCACTTTCTGTCTCTCTGTCTCTCTCTGTCTGGCAAGTGCACATGCCCTATAGCAAAAACCTCTCCAATAAACAAACAAACCAACCATACTTGGGACCAGCAGATGGCATAGTGGTTGTGTTGCTGGACTCCCACATAGTCAGCAGCAGTTCGAATCCTAGAGCCAGTGGCTTGGGACTCATGCCAGATGCGTGTGTGGATCAGATCTTCCAGGATCCCAAGATAAGAGTGGAGGAGAGAGTATTACTGCAAGGCCATTCCCCTGGGGGGTGATTTCTTGCTTTCTATCTCTGTCTCTCCAACGAGTGCACATACCCTACAGCAAAAAAATCTCTCTAAATAAATAAGCCATATTTAATGTTCTAATCATGAAGTAAGGAGATTACTAGGCTTCTGCCTAAGTGAAAGTAGATTAATTTCCTTCTAGGACCTACTTAAGGTTTTTGCACTGGAAACTTTTCCTTTTTCCTCTATACAAAATTGTTATTTTTTTTTAATACTTTAGTTCCAGAAGACATTGTACTAATGATACACCTGTAGTTTACCACTACAGTCCATAAACATTAACAAAATGTCAATTAAATGAACACTGCAAATATTAATAGTAGTACAAATTAACAAGAAGAAATCTATGACCAATTATTTATTTGAAAGTATTATTTTTTTTCTCTCTTCAGATGATTTTATGGAAAAGCTTGCTCGGTGTGAATTTTTTGACGATGAAGTCAAAGACACAATTTTTTTCTTAACAATCCATGACGCCATTTTGCATATTTTAATGAAGAAAGATTACAGTACTTCAAAGTTTAACTTCAGTCAGGTACTAGCTTTTTTATGACTTTCACATTTGTATAATCCATCACTTGCACTTCTTAAATATCCCTCAAGTTTTTAACATTTTAAAAAAAATTGTCCCTAATCCATATATGTATTCTCTTTTTTTTCTCAGAAAAAAGAGAAAGATTTTGATTTTGCCATAAATACAAATGGAAGTTTACGTCATCGGGAATGTCAGGTAAGAATCTTCAACACTCATCACAAAAAAAAAAAAAAAACTTAAAAGTGGTGAGGCCTCTTCCAGCATACTTCAAGAAGTCCAGGGAACCAGCAGTTAGTGTAATGGCTATGTCGCTGGACTCCCATGTAGTCGACTGCGGTTCGTGTCCCGGACTCGGTGGCTTAAAACTCACGCCGGGCGCGTGTGCGTGCATGCCCAAGATCCCGAGAGGAGAATGGAGGAGAAGGGATTGCGGCGTGACCATCCCCCCGGGGGGTGATTTCTCGCTTTCTGTCTCTGTGTCTCTCTCTGTCTGTCTGGCGAGCGCACACGCCCTACAGTGAAAATCTCTCCAAAAAAAAAAAAAAATAAGTCCAACATTTATTTGAGCCTTTGTGACTCATCCCTAGAAAATTGAAACAATGCCAACCAATCTCATAGGCAATTTCAAGGCAAATAAACTCAGACCAGTACAAAAAAAAAAAGGATAGCAAATAGTGTTAGAAGATCTCTATTAATGCAATTAGAGCATATCTTTTATTTTTCAACAAACTACTTATAACTATGACTTCATTCTGGCCTTGTAATAATTCAGGAGGCAGAGAAGGTATTGCTGTTTCCTTTTCAGATGAATTAGTGATTGAGCTGAGAAGGTAATACATACTTCCTCATACCCAGGAGCACAGGAAGTCCCCACCACAGAGCCTACCCCAGCAATAACTTTCTTTTCTTCCTTGCTAGAATTGAGTTGCCTGTTCATCATTTAACTGGATAGTTCCATTTCATTCTAGAACATGGGATCTTTTAAAGCAAAGTTTCTATCAATAGTTGGGGAACAGCAGAATTACAAATCAAAATGAGTTCCCACTCTAGACATGATAGGTGAACTACATTCACTATCTCAGTCCTGACAACAGTATCCAAAGAAGATATCTTCAGTTTTTTGTTTGTTTGTTTGTTTGTTTTTTGTTTGTTTGTTTGGAGAGGTTTTGGCTATAGGGCGCATGCACTCACCAGAAAGAGAGAGACAGAGAGAAAGCAAGCAAGAAATCACCTTCGGGGGTGGGGGGATGGCCATGCCACAATCTCTTCTCCTCCATTCTCCTCTCGAGATCTTGGGCATGCACATACGCACACGTACCCAGCATGAGTTTAAGCCACCGGGTCCAGGACTCGAACCACAGTTGACTACATGGGAGTCCAGCAATATAGCCATTAAACCAAATGCTGGTCCCGATATCTTTGTTTTATAAACAAGGAAATTAGAAAACAAGCTCAGAGAACTGAACTAATTTGCTTAAGGCCACACACTGAGTGACAATAACAGGACTTGAACAAAGATCTCTCTGATGACAAGATCTGTGTTCTGTCCTCTAGTACACCATCTCTGTCCTTTATGAGCAGACTAATGGATGGAAAATCCTAAGAATCTAATGATTGTCTTCCAGTATGGGAGGTGGTTTGTGGTATTTCTCTTAGTTGAACAAAGGTTTAAGAACAGCAAAAAGGAATATAGATTGTAAATGAGGAAATGCACAGCATAAGATAACCCTGGACCATTTTAGCAAGAGTGATAGCAAGTAGCAAAGGTCAAATTGAAAAGTTCATTTCAGGGTCCAGCAGTTGGCATAATGGCTATGTCACTGGACTCCCATGTAGTTGACCGGAGTTCGAGTCCTGGACCCGGTGACTTAAAACTCACGCCAGGCACATGTGCATGAGTGCCCGAGATCCCGAGAGGAGTATGGAGGAGAAGGGATTGTGGCATGGCCATCCCCCCCCAGAGGGTGATTTCTCGCTTTCCGTCTCTCTGTCTCTTTCTGGCGAGCACACGTGCCCTGTAGCCAAAACCTCTCCCCCCGCCCCCCCAAAAAAAAGAAAAAGAAAAAAACAAAAGAAAAAGGAAAGAAAATTTTATTCTAGAAAGTAAGCTAGATCTGAGGTGATAGGAGAGCCTAGATGATGAGCACCAGCATTTTGTCTCCCAGGGCTGAAATCCAGAGAAATCCAAATCTAACATCTTGCCTGAATCCTCTAAAATGAAAACCTCATAACAGAAACTTCTCCTGAGTAACTGGGTTCAGAACTGGACAAAGCATAGCAACAGAATTTAAACCTGATTTCTGATCCAAGTTTTATGACCAATTGTCTAATAGAATGTACACACTATGCTGGACTTGAGCTTCTAATATGAAAAAAAAAAAGGAAAGAAAAAGAGAGAGAGAAAGAAAGAGAGGAACACTAAACACCAGCTCCTTGTGAAATTCTAATCAACATTTAATTCAAAGGGACTCTCATCTGATTATCACAGAGGAAGATAAACCAACACTTGTGGATAGGCCACTGGGGGGTGACTGGGGTAAAAGCTGAATATGTCTCACCAACACAAAGCCCCTTGGAATTTGTGCGGTCCCTAAAACAAACTGCAACACATTCTACTGTTATTTTGATAGCTATATTAGGCCTTTCAAAGACACACTTACATTACAACACGGTATCACATGACTCTATGTTATGTAAGTAGCAGTGCAAGGTATCTATTATTAAAATTCAAGACACAAAAAATGTGTTGATGACACTGTTAAATTCTTTTTTTAATTTAATTTTCTTTATCTTCTTTTTTGGATAGGCTTTTGCTTTAGGGTGTGTGCGCTCGCCAGAACAACAGAGAGAAACAGAGACAAAAAGCCAGAAATCACCCCCTGGGGGGATGGTCATGCCACAATCCCTTCTCCTCCATTCTCCTCTCGGGATCTTGGGCACACACACACACGCACACCCAGCATAAGTTTAAGCCACCGGGTCCAGGACTTGAACCGCAGTTGACTACGTGGGTGTCCAGCGACATAGCCATTATACCCTCTGCTGGTACTGACACTTTCTAGCTCCTGAAATAGGATTACTGAAAGTGATAGACAGAACTTAACCAACTTTTTATTTTAAAGACTTTTTTATTTAACTTTATTTATTTATATATTTATTTATTTTAATTTGACCAGAGAGGGACAGAGTGAGAGAGAGAGAGGGGGACAATGAGAAAGCAAGCCGCCAGGTCTGGGATTCAAACCACAGTAGACCATGTGGGAGTCCAGTACCCTCAACCACCACACCACCTGCTGGTCCCAGAACTTAACCAAATTTTAAAAAAGAACTTTCTGTCTTCTTCTAGGTACCAGTTGAAACGAAATTCTAATCAACATTTAATTCAGAGGAATTCTCATCTGATTATCACATAAAGAACAACTTTATACCCAGAAAGTTATTGGTAACTTCATACATTGTATGAAGACTATTTTTATTTGAAAGAATTATGTTTCAAACTTTGGAACGAGATTGTCCTAACATGGTATATTTTTCACATATCTAGTATGAAATTGTGTAAATACCCTTAATTTTATACTTTGTAGATTTATCAAAGAAAAAAATTTGTTTGTATGTATTTTTTGTATCACTGATGGATTCTTTCATGTCACTATCTTCATGCATATATGTGAAGGCATTTACACTACTGCTTTGAATTTCATCATTTATACAAGTCATACTAATATATTGCCACTTAAAAAAATTCAGTGGTACAGTGAAGGTGTCATTTTATTAAATTTCTTGTTAGTTTTCTGAAACATCCTTGCTGTGGATGTTTAAAGTGGGCCAGCTGATAACCTGCTATGTGAGAATATTTTAAAAAACAAAACAAAAACCTTCAATTGAACAAGTCAGACTTCTTTGCTCAGATTTTGTGATTATCATTCCAGCTTTTTAAAAGCATCTAAACTCCTATCCAGATTTGGACACAATCCTTTCTAATGCCGTATCTAGAACTATAAATAGCTTTCTAGGTAAATCCTTATGTTCGTTAAAATGAAAATTGTGTCAATTAATGGGAACTATAAAACGACCAAACCAAGGTGAAAAGTAAAGAGAAATCAGGATGGGTAGCCAATTCTACCTGATCTTACCAGGAGGAGAGAAAACAGATGGTCATGAAAAGTACAACTTTTTTTTTTTTGGAGAGGTTTTTCGCTATAGGGCGCGTGTGCTCACCAGAGAGAGAGAGAGACATAGAGACAGAAAGCGAGAAATCACCCCCCAGGGGGGATGGTCACACCACAATCCCTTCTCCTCCATTCTCCTCTAGAGATCTTGGGCATGCACGCACACGCGCCCGGTGTGAGTTTTAAGCCACCGGGTCCGGGACGCGAACCGCGGTTGACTACGTGGGAGTCCAGCGACATAGCCATTATGCTAACTGCTGGTTCCCAAAAGTACAACTTTTTTCCACACTGCTGGTCATTATTTGTAACTCACAGAGAACAAGTCTAGAGCTCAATATAGCTGGAGAATGAGATTCAGAACACACGTCTGTTTTGCTGGCACTGTTCTTGGTGAAAATTCATATTTATCCATGTAATAATTAGGAATTAAGCATCAGCACCAATGGAAAAAGTTAGTGCCTCAATTAAACGTCAAACCACTTTGTCAATGGAAAAAGCTGCCCAGTTGTTTGTGATCTTAGCTCTACACATTTGCTGTCCAAGTACCCTTTCATCCTATTAGTGTCTTTACTGAGAGGGCTTGTCTACTGGACTTAACACCAAACACAGAATGGTAAAATAAAGGTTATTTACCTAGGTAATCTTAAAAAGCAAAGTATCGGGACTCTTTATGGCAGTGTTTCTTTAAACTTTCTGAGTCATAGATACATTGTGAAGTCTCATGGTCCTTACAGACACTAAGGGAAAAAGTATACACACATGTACATTTATCTATGATGCCCTATAAATCTCAGGTTAAAAGCTTTTCCTATATAGGGGGTAGGGAATAAAGACTGAAAACAGGAGCCTACTTAATTGATCATTTGGCTTGGCAGTGGGGCAAACCTTCACATAGGATTGTTGCTGATCACCTCCACTTCCCAAGCAAAGGTGCCCTCTACATCATCTTCTTGCTAACCCAAACAAGGAATGGACACCAGCATATAGAGTCTTCTGTTTTTATATCTTCTTTTTTTTTTTTTTTAAGAAATATTTTTGCTATAAGGGTGCATGCGCTCACCAAAGAGACAAAGAAACAGAAAGCAAGAAATTATCTCCCAGGGGGGATGGCCATGCTGTAATCCCTTCTTCTCCATTCTCCTCTCAGGATTTTCTGCACGCGTGCACACATACCCGGCATGAGTTTCAAGTCATTAGGTCCAGGATGCGAACTGCAGTTGGCCATATGGGAGTCCAGCAATGTATCCCTCACACCATCTGCTGGTCCCAGCATTTATTCTTACGTTCACATTGTAACTTTAAATTTGAGCATCTTAGCAGCTCATTCAGCCTCATTCTTATTTTTTTCCTGCTTGGTCTTTAAAGTAGATATGCTTTGAGTAATGGGAATATGTGGGGCTGAGTCTCTGTACTTGTCTGCCTCAGAGCACACTGGGAAACCGACTAGTACAAAAATCTTGGTGAATCTTTTTCAAAAATCTGATCTCTATGATTTAGGACAATGTGGAGAGACCATGATGAAAGATAAAAATAGATTTACATAAGCAGCAGATTGAAAGAGCAGAGGATGTAACTGGGAGACAGAAGTTGGGAAGAAATAAATACATTACAGAAATTAAGAAAGGTTGAAGGTTGAAGCTAATACATATTGAGCAGTTAATCTTTAAGATAATCTTTTCATTATTTAAGCATTTGATATATTCTTGTCTAAACTCAGTAATTTAGCACTTAGAAATGTAATGGGATGTTTTAAATGCAAGTCTGAACTTACACTACATGAACAAGAATAGAGAAGGCTATTTAATTCCTTTTCTGAGATTTCCATCTGGGTTTCAACATGCCAAAATTGATCTGCTAATCTTCTTCTCCTAATCTGCTCTTCCAGAATCTTTTCCACCTCAGTGAATGACAACTCCTTTTTTTAGGTTGCTCATGTTGAAAAATCTGTCAGAATTGACTTGACCTTTGAAATATAAGATCATTTAATTCTCAAAATAACCCCCATAAAGTAGATACTAAGATTACCTCCATTTTTTGGAAAAGTAAATCAAGACTCAGAGAATAAGTACCCAGTCTAAATGATACAGTTGCGGTTGGTAGGCCCAGAAATTCATCTAGACAGTCTGACTCGAGAGCCCAGGCTTGATCAGGAAATATGACCTCCACGGAAAAAAAAAAAAAAAAAACATTGGGAACCAGCAGTTAGCGTAATGGCTATGTCGCTGGACTCCCACGTAGTCAACCGCGGTTCGCGTCCTGGACCCGGTGGCTTAAAACTCACGCCGGGCGCGTGTGCGTGCGTGCCCAAGATCCCGAGAGGAGAATGGAGAAGGGATTGCGGTGTGACCATCCCCCCTGGGGGGTGATTTCTCGCTTTCTGTCTCTAATGTCTCTCTCTGTCTGTCTGGCGAGCGCACGCGCCCTATAGTGAAAATCTCTCCAAAAAAAAAAAAAATTAAAA
>NW_006198219.1:2255548-2296610 GCF_000334495.1 Tupaia belangeri chinensis
TCGCTTTCTGTCTCTAACGAATCTCTCTCTCTGTCTGGCGAGCGCACGCGCCCTATAGTGAAAATCTCTCCAAAAAAAAAAAAAATTAAAACCGGTCTAAAAACAGGGCAAGATGGTGGCACAGCAATAATCCAACTAGACTTGCGTGAGAAAGTCCCAGGTTTGCATGCTAAGACTTCCCTCTACACACTGGAGGTATGCATCCCTACCTGCAATCCCAGCTGGCTGAAACTAGAGTGGATTGTGGTGTGGGGGTGTGTGCCTCTTCCAGAAGAAATAAACTTGAAAAAATAAAAACTCAAAAGCCTAAAAACTGATTCATGACAAGGATTAAATTCAGGAATAGAACAAGTGCAATGTATGGATTTCTTCCAAAGTCACCCATTCAGCCACTATACAATTAAATATATCCAGAAAAGCTCTTAGGAAAAATATTAATGTTAAAAACAAAATATTTAGTACTTCTCTCATTAGGGTTTGTGTGTATTTTGGTAATCTATCTTTTCTTAACTACAGGGCACATGTTCTTGCCAGAAAGTGAGAAAGTATTCCCCCTCGCCCCCAGAAGGGAGAGTCACACTGCAAATCCCTTCTCATCCATTTTCCTCTTGGGATTTTGAGCATGCACACATAGGCAGCTGCTAGGTTTGAGACTTGAACCATGCACTTGAGCATGTGAGATCCAGCTGCCTCAACCACATCACAGGTTAGCCCTAGGTAAAACAATTTTTAATGAAATTAGTTCTTCCCTCTAAACCACTATGCTTAGAAAAAGAATAAAATATTTTGAGGAAAATTTAGGGAGAACTAGCAAGAACAATCCCTAGGTAAGTTAGAGTATAAGCTTCCAAATACCACAGATCATATCCATTTCGTTCACTAATATGCCCACACATAACATGTAATGGGCATTAAATTTTATACACACATGTATACACATGCATACATTCCCCCTGCCCCCCCCCACACCCAAGGGCTTCAAAATGTTCAGAGAAAATGGAATTAAAGTTTATCTTCATGCAAAAATTTTAAAATTTATGCAGTTTTCTTATGTCAAGATCTTTTATTTGTAATCTTTTTTTTCCCCCACAAATGTAATGGAAAATGAATACAAATTTAAAAACAAAAGA
The DNA here is from genome assembly GCF_000334495.1 of Tupaia belangeri chinensis. Lineage (NCBI taxonomy): Eukaryota > Metazoa > Chordata > Mammalia > Scandentia > Tupaiidae > Tupaia > Tupaia belangeri. Next base: position 2,256,679 of record NW_006198219.1, read on the forward strand.
ATTAAAGGTTTTGAAAGTAACAGGTAGTAAAGTAAAAGGGAACAGGATTTTTCAATCTGAAGGACAGCAAAGAGGAGAAAAACAAAGAGAGAGTAACAGGAAATGGGTCTAAATGCAGTAAGTTGGGGCTTACCACTACTTAGAGGCCAGCAGGTGTCACAGTGGTTAAGGTGCTGGACTCCCACCGTGTGACCAGTTTGAGTCCCAGACCAGGCAGCTTGAAAATCATGCCAGGTGCGTGTTTGTCCACGTGTGCGCCCAAAATTCCAGAGGAATAGAGAAGGGACTGCAGTGTGGCCATCCCCCCTGGGGTAATTTCTCACTTTCCCTCACTGTCTGTTTCTTTCTGGTGAGTATACGCACCCTATGGCAAAAACCATAAAATAAAAAAATTAAAATTAAATTTAAAAAATTAAAATAAAATAAAATAAAATATAACCCTGCTCAAGTGTGAGAACCCATGACAATGGGTCATGTCAATCCTGTCATTCTGCAATGTCTAAATATGTATAATTTGTAAACAAGAGTAGATAAGAAAAATGAAACATTAACATTAAAGTACTACTTAATGAATTCTGCCTTAAAACTTATTCCCTCGATGATGGAAAATTGAAGGAGCATGAATCAAAACAAAGTGAAAATCCAAATCACTTTTTATTAGAATCACTACCAACATTTTATCTGGCGTACCCCCCCCCACTTCCCTTTAAGCCTAGCATATCAGACACTGCTTTATAGATTGTGCATATATTGAAATAAGATCTGCTTGGTTCCAAGCCATAATTTAATAAATTAGTTATAGACCAGTAAAGAAAATAAATGGGCTTCAATCAGAATATATTATGGTATGTTTGAGTATGATTGCTAAACTTCATTTAATAATATACTAATGTGAAGGCTAATCTAATAGAGAAATGTTTTTAAGTTATTGGTGAATCTTTTTCATTTACTTATAATTTAGGGTTTTTTTCAAAGTTTATGAAAGGTAGGACTGTAGAGCTTTCCCCAAAATACATCCATGTGATACTTTTCCAATATACTAGTCAGAACAGAGCCTTAAAACAGTTCTATGTATTGGGTTGTCGGAAAAGTCATGATGCATTTTTGCATAGAAAAACGTATGTCATGACTTTTCCAACAACCCAGTACTTCATACAGTAAATAGCCACTTACTGTGATTTTTAAAAATATGTTCAAATATCTTTTCCATTTATATTTCAGTGATATCCAATCGTTATGTACAGAATAATTTCCTGTGAGTGATTCTTACCGGACAAAATGGATACAAAGTAGTTTTTATAGTCTTTGCAATTAATCTTTTTCCCAATACTATTAATATGCTGAAAGAACATGCCACTGAAAAAAATTAACATTCAACTTGCTGGTTTTAATCTTTTAAAAGTGAGTCTAATTTTACTACAGAAAGTTGTCATCAACATAAACATGGGAAGTTATGCATTCTCCCAAATGTATTGTCATCAGGTAAAAATTCATCTAGGCAAAATAGTATTTATGCTTCCATTTTATTGTTTTTAAGAATTAAACTGCCACCTCAGTAGTCTTAAGAGCAATATAATGAAACATACATACATTTAATTTAGACTTATGTCCATCATAGTGTCAAAGGCTTCCCTGAAATAAGGCTGGCATTCACATCTTTTTCCTTAAAAAAAGAAATACTAACAGTATTTTGTTATCCTTCTACCCACCCACCCTCATTCAAACAATTCCTGATAAATTCAAGTCTAAACACCATTTAAGAATTTTGCCTGCTACAAGACATCAACTGCCTTCCTGCGAACATGTATTTCTTAAACCCAACTGAAAATAAATCATTTTCAAAAAGCCTACAAGAATCCTCTTAAGTGTGGCATTCTACTATGATTTTTTTTTTTTTTGGTCCAATGCACAGGCTAAGTTATTTTTTGCAATATTCAAACCCTAGGGAATTTCAATAAAAGCAGGAGAGCTCTTCCTAAATTGAGATGCTCTACAGTGAATTTGGCTTTCTTATGTGAATCAAAGAATGGTCTGGGTATTTAACAGAATATTTAACAGTTTCTAAATAGGGGCATGAAAAGGAATCAAGTTTGCACCAGTCCAAGTACCTACAGTAACATGATAGAAGCACTCACCAATCAACATTTCACACTATTTCACTCCCATGCTTCTAATCACAGGCATTTCTCACTAGAAATATTGTGTTAACACTGACTCTCAAACTGCTAAGAGTGACAAAACACTTGTTTAACTTAAAATAGATTGGTTATTTTCAGGTGGTCAAGGTTGAAATGGCCATTTATACTATTTCTATCTTTTGCTCTAAATTCAGAAATGATTTTGCTTCAGATCATCTAAGATGAAAATTTGTTTTACCTGTACCCGACAGAAAATGGTAAATTAGCAATCAGTTCACCCATTGTCAAAAAATGTTCTAAATTTATATACTACAAACTAATAAAAGCTATATCTGCATACTACACATTTCATGTTTTTGTTATGCACCATTTTAGAGGGAAGGAAAAACTTCACAGGGGTTTATTCAAAGGATATATAATAATATCCTAAGAATGGTGATTTATACGTACGAGTTCTATATAAACTGTAAGTGGTCATTAGCTGGGCTGTAACAAGTCCTTATAATGCAAAAGCTGACTCTAAAGGCACCTTGTAAAGCACTGAAATTCACAATTTAGTCATTATCTTATCTTCTCCAATAGCAAATTACCTCTTCACTGTTGACTTCATGCTAAAATATTCCAAGTTGAGACTGATTTACCAACAAAAGTAACAGGAAATAGTTTTAAAAATTTAAGTTGGAGGAAGAAACTTTATCACGCAGCAATGAAACCTGAGCAAATGCAAGTTTGTGATTATAAGAAAATGTCCTTCATTAATACATTATTTGGATTCTTCCATGGCATTCAAATTGTAGTTTAAAATCCAAAAACAAGAACCCACCTAAGCACAGGATGAAATTCTACCATGAAATGAGGAATTATATAAAGCCTATTCAGCCCTAAATACTGAGTTTAAGACAAAGAAGAAAAACAAAAAACAAAAAAACACCTCACCAAAATAACACCATTTAAACAGTTCTATAAGATAATATCACTTAAGATTAGTAAATGTGGTGTATCACATGATTCTAACCATTCAGTAAAAAAGCATTAGTAATGAGTAACAGTATCCCACCACCAGCTTGGAGCGTACAGAGTGGATTACTTTGGCCATATCTTTCCAAATAATCAGTAATGCTTTCTTTAATACTACGAACATAAATGAATCGTAGCACTGGAATTCCAATGTCTTTTGGTGCTCCTGAGGTTGCCTAAAAATGAAATGGCATCCAAGTGAAGTGCATTATATACTTACTATACCTCACCACTTCAGTGCCTAAAATGTCAAATAATTCTCTACCATTTAACAGTCTTCCTTACAGCAAATTCTAGTAGATTTGTACTTTTAGAATTTTATTGTAATTTTGGGAATTAGTGGTAAAACATATGGTTTTTAAAAAACAGTATGTGGCTGCACTTAATTTCACATAAAAATAGCATTTTTACAACCATATTGAAATTTAATCCTTTTACACAGGTTAACAAAAAGTATCACAAGAAAAACTAAACATTGGGTTTAACAAAAGCAGTATTTTTGAAAGTGAAACAATGAAGGGTTTTTTTTTTCAATTTTTTTTTTTTTTACAAATGGTCATCTCTGCATCAATTTATCACACTAGGGGAACAAAGTTGTTAAAATATAACTGTGCTCGGCTGAGCCACTTATCTGCACTACAGTGTAGTACTTGAAATCAATCCTAAGGTTGAGATTTCAAACCATTTTCAGAGACAAAACCCTATGTGTTTGTTTTATAGCCTCCTCAGTAAGAGGTACTTTTCCTTCCCCAGACAGTCAAAGCTTAATTAAAAGATTGACTATACATAAGTTTTTTTCCTTATCATATGTTCAGTTCAAAATACTATTATCATTGGTAATACGGTCTATATCTTGTCTGATCTGGATGATGTGGTCCAGGAAGTGGGGTTTGAGAAGGCGGACCCTGCATTCGTGGAGGTGGTGGTGGCCCTCTTGGTGCAGGCCATATACCAGGACTCATTCCCCCTGGCTGTGTAAATGGAGGGCTCAGAGTTCCTTGATCTTCAGTGAACTGGGGTAAAGAGTTAGGATTATAATGGTGAGGGGGGGGTGCAGTTACAGGTGGACCACCATGTTGAGGTGGGGGAGGTCCTGGAGGAGGATGATTCATATAAGGTGGCATCTGGGCAATGATATGTCCAGGGGGAGGGGTTATTGGTGGTGGAGCAGAGGTCATTGGTGGAGGTGGAGCTTGGCTATATACCAAGTGAGGAGTACCTGCGGCCTGGGGAGGATGTGGCATTGGATGGCTTATTGGTGGTGGAGGAGGTGGGGGTGGTGCATAATGTTGCTGTGGAGGCATAATATGATGCGGGTGCGATACCACTGGTTGACCCTGATATTCAGGATGATGGTGAGCAGGTGCTGGGGCAGGAGGTGGTGGTTCTCTAGCACCTGAATTTGAGTCATCCTGAATAGGGACGGTTATTAAATTGCTGTGTTTCCTTGTTGAAATACGAAAGGTTTCCTGACTGACCGAACGAGGTGGAGGCGGAGCCATGGACAATTCTGCCGGGGGAGCACGAATATCCTCATGTGGCTGATTATAGTGCTCATGTGGCACATGTTGCAAAGGAGGAGGTGGCATCATGATGTGCTGCTTTGGCGGAATATGGCTCATATGATGCTTGTCTGGTGGCATTATAAAACGATCAGGGATTTCAGCTGGTGGTGGGGCAATAGGAGGATGAACATTTTCAAGTGAAGCACGGGTAACAGGTTTTCCAGCTCTCATATGGCGATGGTTGATATGCGCCTGTAAGTCTCTCTGAGATAAATACGTTCTCTTGCACCCTTGAACAATGCTACACATGAAGAGGGAACCTCGTGTACACTGCTCAATTCGCTGCACAGGATCGCTACAGCTAAATTAGAAGGGGAAAAAATTTGATTTACTAAAAAGAGAATACAAAAAGTCTGCACTCATTTTCAATAATATGCCTATGTTAAAAAGTTCAATTATATGAGCTACACATAAGTTCACAATTGAAAGTTAGTTACTCTAAGTCAACCTTTAAATATTCCCCACTTTGTCGTCTATTATTAAGCACCAGAAGCATTTCTATCAACCTCAGAACACTTAATACAAGAGTAAATTTTGAAAGTATTAATCAAACATAATATGTTTTAAGAAGAGACCTTATTCTCCCCAAGACCTAGAATTTATCTTATTTTCTCAACTAATTCTACGTTCAGTATCCATTTGCAAAAACATCCAGGATGAACAAATCAAATCACCTATCTCTTGCAATCATGGAATTTAAACCTGTAAAGTATTATTGAGTAATAAATATCTGCTGAGCAAATAATACATTAAGCGGGAAAGACTAGATGTTGCTGCAAAGACTACAATGAGTAAGATCATCCTAATCGTCAAGGTTCTTAACATTAAACAACATAAACAATTTAAATTCAAACCTTCACTATCAAGAGCCCTTTAAGAAAGGATGTTTTGAATCTCATGCTTTCCTGCCTTTCTAAATTGTGAGCACTAAATTTAACTTCACATTTTCTTAACGACTCATGGTCAAACTTTTAACTATTCTAATCCTTCATTTCACTATACTTAATCCATTCTTGCCTTTAGTCTTCTTGATGTAGCAGAAAAAGGAATGAACCAGAAATCTAAAGATCTGGGATCTAAGTAATGACTCTGCAATTCAGAGAAGTCATTATTAAACTGTTTTGAGTTTGTTTCTTCACTTGTAAAATGGGGTTACTCTACCTAATAATGTTTTTATTATCTTTTCACCTTTCTTAAACAGCACTTTTAAGAGTAAATGAAACAATGAAAGTGACAGCATTTAATCACCAGTTAAATATCACATAAGCATTGTTGTAGTCACTATTTCTGACTGTGTGACCCTGCATAACTAGCTCATACTCCGGATGCAGAGTTGGGTCTATTTTTCCATCCTTGTTATAAGACTGGCACTCCTTCTTGATACTGGTCTGCTTCCCTTTAGTAGCCATCTGACAATGCTCCTTTTTCTTTTTCTAATTCACTATAAATTCAGAAATATCTCCACATTTATAGGATGTGAGACACTTTTGGGTGATGCTTAAAAGCAGCAGAGTATATAATATTTACATTAACTCTGGTTGCTATTTTCTTCAGTTCCTGATCTGGGTCTGTTAATACAGATAGGATTCCATCCTAAGGTCTACACAAGTAGAGTACATACTGGAGTTTGAGTAATTACAACCTTGAAAATGAAATTTCCTTTTAAACAAGTGATACTTCTATAACTTCATAACTCTTCTACAGAAAAAAATTCTGTATACCCACAGTATAGGTTTTAAAATACATTACTTCAAAAAGATAATAAAATTATGCCAAGAGAATTAGCTCTCATTGGGTTGTTAATGAACCAATCCTTTCTCTCCTAGTGATACCTATTTTCTTATATCAGAAAAGAGAACTATTCATTCTTAGCAGTATTATCAATTGACACTAAAAATTCTGGAGTAGCTTCAAGCACAGGCTATAAGGAACCTAGAAAGCTCAGGGTTGCTCCAAGGAAGTTTTATTTTTCAAGCTGTCCTTATCGGAAGTTCTAAATTGAAAAATTCCTAGTTCATTCTGGTTTAAGACTATCCCACAATGGATCCAGCTCTTCAAAATTTGAGTCTAGGTCATGGCAGTGTTCTAAGACATACTCAAGACAAAATAATCTGATTTGGAGGTAATTACAGCTGACACTTATATAGTAGTTACTATACACCATGTATTAGGTAACTTGGGGCTCACAGAGAAAGATTAGCCACCATGCCTATACATTTGATCTTCTGCCCGGTTTACATCTTGATCCAGTTTACAAATAATTACAGCACAAACTTTTATTATTTAAAAATGTAATTATGATTTTATCTTACCCTGGACACATCTTATCTCCCTTTTTTTCATGTAAAATAGCACAGTCATAGCAAAAAACATGCTTGCATGGAATCTGTAAACAAAGACATTTTATAGTTAAGAGTATTAGAACAACTTCAAACAGTTCCATAAAAAAATAATAGTAAGTGCAATGACCTACACATACAGGGCACCTAAGTATGGTTTTTTTCTTCTTTTTTTTTTCCCCCCCATAGAAAACTTTGCAACAGAGAACTTTTTCTGTCTGTCAAATATTTCCTCCCCGTGAACCTCACATGTACCCTCCACCACTCACTCTTTACTATCTACTCTCCCCACTTACAGTCTCTTGCATTCACACCCACCCTTTCTACCATCTTATCATCAGATCTCTTAACCTCTGCTATAAAGTACAGTCACTCAGTAGCAACTTAGTGGGGATATATAATGTGTATCTTTCAAAGTCTGGCCCACACTTACTCACCATTAAGTCTCCTATACAAGACTGTAAAAATAAATATTTATTAGGTACTAATTATATAAAAGTAATAGTTAAACCTCTGTCAATCACAAAGCCTTTTGACAATCTGATGAAAATGTTGGCTGTTTTCCTAATAAATGTATACATGCACATTTCTCAAACTTTCTGGTGGTGTAAACCCTGTAACTTTCCCCCATCACCCATGTACCATCCTGCAGGCCAAAAACTCTTGAAGAGCAAAGTAACCATCTTAGCCTGTTTCTACTGAAACTATTCCAAAGCAGTAAAATAACAACTATCTCCTACCATGTCCCTCTGGTAGCTGTAAGATAATAAACCCTATAAAAACCTAAAATAAGTCAGAAAGATATGGTAAAATGGTGTCAGAATCCCATTTTTAAACTCACAGCTTATCACTAGAACTTTGCTATGATATATACCAAAGCAAGAATGCACATCTATGTCATTTACCACCACAGATGTATTATTAAATCAATTTTTTTTCAACCAGAAATGCAAAACTATCGTTTGTTGAAAGAGAATATGTTAAAATTACTCTAAAATTACAGGTAGAGTTGTAAAATTTTATTTCATGATTAGAATCCAATTTTCAACTGGAAATATTATTTATTCAGTTTTATAAAAAAATATGGCCTTTGGAGGGACCAGCAGTTAGCGTAATGGCTATGTCGCTGAACTCCCATGTAGTCGACCGTGGTTCAAGTCCTGGACCCGGTGGTTTAAATTCAAGCCGGGCATGTGTGCGTGCATGCCCAAGATCCCGAGAGGAGAATGGAGGAGAAGGGTTTGCGGCATGACCATCCCTTCTGGGTTGTGATTTCTCGCTTTCTATCTCTCTGTCTCTCTGTCGAGTGCACGTGCCCTATAACAACAACAACAACAAAAAACCTCTCCAAAAAAAAAAAAATATATATATAGCCTTGAAATGAGTAACTGATTTATTCTGTTCTGTTTAAGAAAAACATTTTCCTCAAAAAGTAGAATATATGTAAACTAAATGGTATTAGTCCAAAGTTTCGTTTTCAAAAGTTAGTATCCTTAATTAATTACTATTTTATAATTCAAGAACCTGTCAGATACTAATAATTTTATTGAACTCATAGCGTTCCAAAAGTTCTCTTAGCTATTTTCTACTTATTTAAAATGTTACAGACTTAGTCATAAAAAAAGATAAACTTATTTAAATTTAAGAATTCCACCTCTATGCAAACTCTTACATTTACAAAAACAAGATTTTATTTAATTATACTTACCATTCGTCCATAGATTTTAATTGGTAATCCACATTTGTCACAGAAATGAACTGGTGTATCATCCTTTTCACCTAAGATGTTTATCTGTTGAAATGATATAATTAAAATTTCCCTCTTAAGCAACTCTAAAAATTGTTTACATAATGAATTGATTAGTATTTTATAAAAGTTGTCAGAATTAGAAATAGCAATTTCTTGGTATAATCTCAACACATTCATGACCATTAGTTTATTCTTCTTCTTAATGTTAATAGTTATTGATCTTATTTGACTTTACTGAAAACTTTCATTTTTAGTTATACCTGAAAGTCCCAAAAAAGGTGTCCAGGAAATCTTCGCTGATTTCCAAATAATTCGCCCCCTTTACAGTCATACCGTTCTTCTTCATTATAATCAAATCCTTCTGATAAAAGAAAATGTTTCTCATTAATTTTTCAAATCTCAAATTTCATTTTAGAAATACATATACATGGCAAATAGGCCCATGCACGAAATCCCACTGATGTCTTTTGAAGCTTTTCTAAGAACGAGATAACCAAAAGTGGTTTAAAACATTGGCTAGAAGTGGCTGTGGTATTCATCTAGTCCAACTGTATTATTTCATCAGTGAGAATATTACAGTTTAGAGATCCACAATAACATAACACACAGAAGATTAGTGGAAAGCCAGGAACCAACCTCAGATCTCGACTCCCACACAAGTGTTCTTATCAATTTATCAGACTATCTCTAGTATAAAAGTTTACTGATTGCCATAGACATGCTTGTTGCACAAATTTTTAAGATACTGAACACCATTTATTCTAGTCTATCTATAAACACAAGTGACTGACTTTACTGCCAACAGAATACAGTAGAAACAAAGAATTCTGCAGGTTTTCGTATTACTCTGTAAATTAGGTAACCTCTTCTTCAGTGCTAAACTGAGTCTAATTTTTGGAACAATAGACATATTAAAATGTCATCTTTTCAATGAAAAATCTCTCCCTGGTCACCCAAACAGAAAGAACCACATACTTTCTTACAAGTATCCTCTTCTACACTGCATCTATCAATGTCAATAAACTTAAAACAATGTGAAGACAAAATAGGCTCAATTTCTTGGCCTAATTAAAAAGTTGACAGTAGGGGACCAGCAGGTGGTGTAATGGCTATGTTGCTGGACTCCCATGTAGTTCAACCACGGTTCGAGTCCTGGACTTAGTGGCTTAAACTCCATCAGGCGCATGTGTGTGCACGTCCAAGATCCCAAGAGGAGAATGGAGGTGAATGAAGGGAAGGGATTGCGTTGTGGCCATCCCCCCAGGGGTGATTTCTTGCTTTCTGTCTTTCTCTGACTTTAGGGCAAGCACATGTGCCCTATAGCAAAAACCTCTCCAAAAAAATAAAAAAGGTTGACAGTAACCCAGCAGGTGGCATGGTGGTAAAGGAGTCTGGGTCCTTTTTTTTTTTTTGAGAGGTTTTTGCTATAGGGCACGTGCGCTCGCCAGACAGACAGAGAGAGACAGAGAGACAGAAAGCGAGAAATCACCCCCCAGGGGGGATGGTCACGCCGCAATCCCTTCTCCTTCATTCTCTCTCAGGATCTTGGGCATGCACGCACACGCGCCCGGCGTGAGTTTTAAGCCATTGGGTCCGGGATGCGAACCGTGGTCGACTACGTGGGAGTACAGTGACATAGCCATTACGCTAACTGCTGGTTCCCAAGGAGTCTGGATCCTAAAAGGCCAACTATGGGTCCAGAAGAATGGCTTGAAAAACATGCCGATCACATGGTGCACGCCTACTCAAAATCCCAAAAAGAGACGGGATAGCGGCATGCCATTTCCCTGCTGATGGTTTCTCACTTTCTCTGTGTCTCTCCAGCAAGTGCATGCACCCTGTAGCAAATGTGAAAACAAAACAAAACAAAAAAGTTGATGGAAATCCTCTCAGTCTTCTCATCTCATACAAAAGAACCAAATACCATCAAACAGTCTGATGAACATTCTAGGTAGATCCAATTACTTAAAGTAAACCTAAGGAAACAAATATATCCTTCCAGGGTACAAGACTTCTCAAAGAGTGAGTATTTGACTACATAAATCTTCAGGTTCTCTACAACAAAAAGTTCACATACAGATTGAAAAGATAAATGGGATATATACAATATATAACAAAGAGCCCATTTTATTAATTTACAAAGAACTTGTGAAAAATCAAGAGAAAGATTACCAAATAAAAATAAGAAATACATAAGAACAAGAAGACCTCGGGCAAAAGACATATTCAATACTATGAAAAAACATATATCACTCATAATTAAAGAAGTTTAAAGCGAAACAAAAATTTTGAAGGTTAAGAGTACTCAATACTGGTATGTGGGAGTATAAACTAATACTTTTTTGAAGAGCAATTTGATAATATCTGTCAAATTCTAAAATAAACAATATAAATCAAGTTTTAAAATGTATAAATTTGAGGCCAGCAGGTTGTGTGGTGGTTAAGGAGGCTGGATCCCACATGGCCAACTGTGTGGTTCAAGTATTGGACAGGGTGGCTAGAAAATAATTCAGGATATGTCTGCATACATGCCCGAAATGTCAAAAGGGGGCTGAAATGGAGGAGAAGGGAGTACAGTGTGACCATTCCCCATGGGAGGATGGTGCTTCTCACTTTCCCTCTTTTTCCTTCCGGTGAGCACACATTCTCTCTTGGTAAACTAAAAAAAGAGAAAAAAAAAGTTCAAATTTGTGCACATGCACATTCTACAAAGTATGTAAAGTACATATACATATTAAGCTATATGTGTAAGAATATTTACTGCAACATTATAAAAGTGAAACAGAAAAATTATGGTATATACATAAATATCTAAACCTATTTTTTTTAAGAATTATTTTATTTAACTTAATTCATCATTATTATCTTTTTCATTTAACCAGAGAGAAGGAAAATGAGAATGAAAGTCACCAGGCCCAAGACTTGAACCACAGTCAGCCATGTAGGAATCCAGTGCCCCAATCACCATGCTACTTGCTGGCTCCTAAACCTATTTTTTTAAAGAATTATTTTAATTTAATTTTATTTATTATCATTTAAAAAAAATGTTAGGGAAAGCAAGAAAGCAAGCCACCAGGTCTAGGACTCAAACTGTGGTTGGCTACAAGGGAGTCTAGTGCCATAACTACTACACCACCTGCTGGCTCCAAATAGATTTTTTTTAATGAGATATATTGCAAGGAATAAAAGGCAGTCATACACAAAAAAATTCATACTTCCTATATTTCAAAAGTCTTAATTAACGTAGATTATCTTTGGTGAGAACTATAGGGAGGGGGGAATTTAACTTTTAATGTTACACTTTCTGTGATACTGTTTAGATTAAAAAAAAAAACAAAAAAAAAAAACTATGAACATTGTGACCCTCAAAAACAAAAGAAATCAAACCGAAAAAAAAAAAAGAGAAGTTCAACATTGCCAAGATGAAAAGTCAAACAAAAAGGTTGAAAAATGAACAGAGTATGAAAGACAAAGTGGTAGCTATAAGCAAATAAGATCACCCAAATTATGTGGTTATAATTAGGTAAGACAGAAAGTTTAAAGGAATTACCTTCGTCACCAGGGGGAGCCTTTGCAGGCATCCTGTTGATAGTCCTCTGAGTCCGAGGTGCAGGTTTGGCTTTGTTGGCTTGTTTGGAGATAAGCTTTATGGGAATTCGTCTGCGAACATCGAGACCACCCAACGATCCAGAACTATTAGTGCCTTGTAACTCATTGTCTATGTTAGAAAAGAGATTACAACTTCTTTTAGCTTTTCTTTTTGAAGATTATTCTGCTACGGATTTTAAAACACCATATCCAACATTGTGGATAAGTTAAAGATCTGAGTTCAGATTTTAAAAATTATTTGTTATAAGTTTAATTGCTTAATTTCTGTTTTTAGATAAGCCCTTAAAACAAAGTCTTTTTAACTCTTTTTTTAAGACAGAATCCTTTAAGAAAATGATAAAGTTATAGAATCCCTAGCTAGAAAAGTGAATAAAACTTTCCATGTAATTATAGAGGAGTTTATAGAAACATAATAGCCTTCATGAGGTGAAGATAAGAACCTCCATCTTGAAGTAACTATGAGTTTGTTTTGTTTTGTTTTTAAAGAAAAGAGAACCAGGCCAGCTTGTGGTCTGGTACTTAAGGCAGCCAGATCTCATATGGCCAATCACATGGTTTAAGTCCTGGACCCAGTGGCTTGAAAAGCACACCAGGCATGCAAGCCCCAAATCTAGAATGCTGGAAACAAAAGAAGAGGGATTGTGGTGACACGCACACAAGGGGGGGGAAGGAAGGCTTTCTTCTTTCCCTCTCTGCCTATCTCTGGCAAGCACATGCACCTTCTAGCAAAACAAAAGAAAGAAAAAGTACAATGACTGAGGAAAAGAAACCAAACTATCCCTTATCTCCATGTCTGATCATCAAGCATATAAAGCAGGCACTCAATAAATCCAGTAAACTGAAGTTACATCAAGACAACCAATAAAACAGAAACAAAAAACTAACACGGACAAAGCCAAAATTAAGTAACACATGCAAAAACTCAGTCAGTGTTAAGGAAGGTGATTAGTTCCTTAAATGTAAAATGTTTTTTCTAAAAAGCATTCAGGAATGTATCAATAGTATAAACTACACCATTTAGTAGTGGAAAAATGTAATAATATGTCTGTGTTATAACATTTTTAGAGATACATGTGACTAAGTTATTCTTAGTCAACACTGTAACAAAAAGTTCTAATTTAAGAGGATGCAAGCTTTCTGTACTTCACCCAGATCTAAATCAATACTTCCTAGTCCCTATAGTGTTTGCTTGTTAATATGAATGAAATGAGTTAACTCATGTCCCATAAGTAAAAGGAGCATTATTTCATAACTAATTCAATCTAAAGTTTAGGTTACCCTTTTTCAAGTAAGTATATGCAATAGATATACAGAAAACAATCAACTTTATCTACTAAACATAAAAATGCTCTAAAAATGCAAATGAAACAATTCTTTTAAAACTGTAATGTTTTAAACATGACAAATTACAGAATATAACTATGTAACTGTCCTTGCAGGAAATAGTATACTCATGAAGATGGTCAAACTCCATAAAACCAAATTTGGAAGTAGTAAGCTAGTACTAGTGACCTCTAAGGCTACTAGGATTATAGACACAAATTCATAAAAAAAAAATTTTTTAATGATGGAAGGTATGTTTATTGCCCATTACACATTTTGAAACACACTATACCCCATATACAGGTACAAGTATTATATGTAAATTAGAAATTGTAACAATTAAAAAAAAAAAGTAATCCTCAAGGCCAGCAGGTGGTGTGGTGATTAAGACACTGGATCCCAGGGTCAGCAGGTTAAGGTGCTGGACTCCCACATGGCCAATTACACTTTGGGTCCTAGATCTGGTAGCTTGTTTTCTCACCTTCTCTCTCTCTCTTCCCCTCTAGTAAGCACATGGACCCTGGAGCAAATTAAAAATTAATAATAATAAAACTAATAAATCATTCTTAACAAAAATAAATAAATAAATAAGACACAGGATCCCAAATGGCCAACTCTGCGGTTCAAGTCTCAGACCCAGTGGCCTGAAAAACATGACAGGCAGACAGGCACATGTACATGCATGTCCAAAACCATGAGAGGAGAATGGAGGAGAAGGAATTAGAGCTTTGCCATCCCCCTGGGGTGGGGGTGGGGGTGAGTTCTCACTTTTTCTCTCTTTCTCTCTCTGTCCAGCAAGCACATACACAATATAGCCCCCGGCCAAGAAAAAAAAAAAGTATCCCTGACTTACCAATGAACTTAAAAGCAAGGTGAGACTGGCCCTGTAGCCTAGCAGTTAAGGGAGCCAGATCCCATATGGCCAATGATGGTTCAAATCTTGGGCCTAGCAGTATGAAAAATATGTCAGGGTTGAAAAACACGTCAGGATTGTGTGTGTGTGTGTGTGTGTGTGTGTGTGTGTGTGTGTGTTCCCTAAATTCTGAAAGGATGGAAAAATAGAGAATGGACTGCAGCATGACCACACCCCATTCGGGGGTTAGGGAGAGGTACTTTCTCCCTCTCCCCCTAGCAAATGCAAGCACTTTCTGGCAACTAAAGGAAAAAACTTGTTGTAGACAAATAGCTAATAGTTCCACGTGTCCCCAGACAGTAAAAAGACTCCTTTAACAGTTTTACCTATGTAAACTATATGAAATACCAACGATTCATTACTACAAATCCCTTTCACACTCCCCTGAACACCTGAGGTCTCTGCTGTAATTTGCATAGTCTATCATTTTCAAGAACCTGCTGCCTCTTAACACTTTGTTGGCCTCATAGATTGCAAATTCATAAAGCATTTAATTATGATGACATTGGGGGTTTGTGCTTTTCTTTCTGTTGTTTTTAAATTAAGAATCAGAACATAGAACACAATTTTCTTTTGAATACAGTAATAAAACAAAGCCTATAACAACAAAAGTCCCTGGGCATTATATAGAAAGTGAGAACTAAAGATGATTGCCCATTTAAGGTGAATCCACTTTAAGAAAGAGTAACACTTTTATTTTAAATCGGGGTTTTTTGTTTGTTTGTTTTTGTTACAGAGTGTGTGCACTTGCCAGAGACAGAGAGAGAGAAAGAGAGAAAGAGAGAGAGAGAGAAAGTGCAAAATCACTCCCTAAAGGAGATAGTCATGCTGTAATCCCTTCTCTTCCATTCTCCTCTTAGGATTTGGGACATTCACACATGTGCCCAGTGTGTTTTTTCAAACTACTGGGTCCAGGACTCAAACCATAGTCAGCCATGTGAAATCCAGCCACATTAACCTCCAGGCCACCTGGTGGCCTATAAGTAGTTTTACAAAAGATTTAGTTAAGATTTTATCTTTAATAAAAGAAACCAAGAATTATTTTACTACATTTAGCTACAATTACAAACTTGCTAATTGTTGGAATGAGAAAAAAACGCATCAAATGTTATAGAAGTTTCTACACGTCATTTTTCTGGCAAAATTCTATTAAAAGTTTCACATTTTATGTCTGAATTTTTCAGCATGATCATAAAATAGGCCATTTTTGCACAGTATTCCAGGTTTCATCAATTTTCCCAAGGGCATCTAGATCTTTTGATGTTAAAAATCATTCCTTTGAGATGGCTATCTGGTCATGTCTTTAACTGAGTAGCTAAATGACATTTTCTCATTTGCCAATGGCTTTATTTGTGAATCGGTTATAGTTACCACATTCATGTGTATGAATTTCATAAAAACCTGAGTCTTCGACAAACTTTCTAATCTTACCTCACAATGCACAGCATTTGAACTGTCTCTTGATATGAAATATCAAAGAGAATGACTCATAACGAAATGGAAAGAACAGAAGCTAGTCTTAAACAGAAGGGATGTCCAAACGGGAACCAAGTTTTTAAAAGATCAGCTCATTGGTCAGTCTTTTCATGTCAGGGTGACTTTTACTTCCTTGGGAACCGTGCAACTTAGAAAACTAGGATAATAAAATACTCTTACACACCCATCTATTATGTATTACCATTTCCTAACAGCCTCTAAACTGTGGCGGGGCCATATTCCAATAATAGATTCAAAAGAGGAATAACTTGCTGAATTTAAAGTTTGTTACTCTATTATCAATATCCCAGAATTTCAACTCTAAAATTTACAAACACTGAAATTCTTAAGAGACTGACTCTAGGTCCATTCCTCTTTTGTACTCACTTGCCTTAGGTGATTTCATGCTTTAAAATACATTACTAACTCCGGAATACGTATTTCCTGTCCATGTCTTCAATAGACATCTCCCCTACGTTTCAGCACACACCTCATACTTAGCAATCCAAAACTAAACTTGCTCCTAATGCCCATGATCCATCTCTACTCCTTCAGAAAGTGTTTTCTCCCAAGTTTTCCCCAACTCAGTAACGGATACTAAGGAGTGGCTTTCTCCAACCAGAAACCTCAGAATTTCTTTCTCTAACATCTCTAAACCAATCCATCAATCTATGCTTGTTTAAAAAAAAAAAATTATTGGGACCAGCAGTTAGCGTAATGGCTACACTGCTGGAACTCCCAGTCGTAGAGTCCCAGATCCGGTGGCTTAACTCACACCAGGCGCATGTGCGTGCATGCGTGTCCAAGATCCTGAGAGGAGAATGGAGGAGAAGGGATTGCGGTGTGGTCATCCCCCCTGGGGGTTCTTTCTCGCTTTCTATCTCTCTCTCTGGTGAGTGCACACATCCTATAGCAAAAACTTCTCAAAAAAAAAAAAAAAGGAATTATTTATTTCATCTAGTTTACTATTATTATTATTATTATTATTCTGTAGGACTCACGAGAAACAGAGAGAGAGACAGAGAAAGTGAGAAAGCAAGCTGCCAGGCCTGGAACTTGAACCTATGATCAGCCATGTGGGAGTCCAGCACCTTAACCATGTCACCTGCTATCCCCTCCATCTGTGTGAGTTCTATCACCAAAATATTTAATGAACTTGCCCATCCCCCTTCATTTTCGCTAAACCAAGTCACCTTCACGAAATCAAGTCTCTATTCTTACCTACTGCAATCATTTCCTAAACTGTATGTTTCTATTATTCCTGCCTCCCTCTCTTACACCATTCTCCATAGAAGCAGCCTACTGGGGCCAGCCCTTGGCATGGTGGTTAAGGCAGCTTGATCCTACATGGCCAACTGTGCAGGTGGAGTCCCAGACTAGTCAGCCTGGGGGGGGTGGGGGTGGGGGGAGACAGACATGCCAGGCATGTGTGCATGCCTGCCCAAAATTTCCAGCAAAGAATGAAGAAGAAAGGACTGCAGTGTGGCCATCCTCCTTGGCAGGTTCATTCATTCTCATCCCCTCCTCCCTGTAGCAAGCACACACACCCTAGAGGAAAGAACCTATTATATCTTGAAAGGAGATTATGTTCCTCCTCTAGTTCTGTTATATGGCTTCATATCCACTTATACTAAAACTGAAGACAGTAGAGCAGTGCTAAATCATACTCTGCAAGGCTGACTCACAAAGGAAAGTTCTGGGTTCATGTCCAGATACCTCCCTGAATACACCAGGTAAACGTATGCCTGAGATCCAGGGTTGGTTAAAGCTGAGGGACGGATTGTGGTATCAAGGCCCTATTGTGGGTTCTCTCTCTCTCTCATTCATAGAAAAATGAATAAACTTTAAAAACAACCAACCAACAAATCCGCAACCAACCAAACATCTCATACCTTTACCATGGCTTTCAAAGACCTAAACATGACTTCTGCCTTTCCAATCTCATCTTGCTGAAAAGGCTGAAGTCAATTGACCTCTATATTTTCCCACCTCGCTGCACTTGATGGAAATGCTCTTCCTCTTGCTTTACTCCATGGCTGAATTCCTCTTATCCATCAGACCTCAGCTTAAATGCTACCTTTCCAGAAAGACCATTCTTGGCCACCCTCTCTGAAACTGCCTATTACTCTTTCCAGAGCACCAGCTTATTTGCTTCAAAACACTCACCACAATCTATAAACACTTAGTTCAAAAAAAATATATATATTGTTTATTGCCTGTCTTCTCAACAGAATGTAATTTCTATGAGGACAGGAACTTAGTCATGTTGTTTACCACTCTATCATTCCATCACTAGGCCTGCAAATATGTAGCATAAACAAACAACTAAACTTATACACCCATATAACTATATAACTAAGTAGATATTTGATAACTGACGACATTCCAGTTAATACCTAAGAAAAGGCCACTAACTCATAGTGCATTCTTTCAATATATATTTTAAACACACACATACACACACGACAGAAAACAAAAACAGACAAACAAAACACATAACAAAGGGCGGAGTAACCCTTACTTGGAGAAAGAGATGAGACTGTCTTGATTTTAAGCTTTCCTTTATAAATGCCCACAAATGACGATGAGTAAAAACCACAGCAAAAGTGTGGGGCGTGCTTTAGGTTTAGCTAGAAAAGGTGCTCCGAACATGATCCCGAAAACTTATATCCGACTCCCTCCTGTCACTTCTAGTCCTTGAAGAACCGGAGAGACAATAACAAACGACAGGTGCTGACCACTGCAACACCCGCCCAAAGCTGAATGAGACAGAAGTCTCCAGCCTACTCTTGCCCATCCACCCGCAGCGCAATGAGGCTTCCCAGAGTCCGAGACTGAAGTCTACCGGCCAGTTCCCATAACGTAAGGCAGTACTATCGGAACCGGAATCAAAAAGCAGCCGGCGCTCTCCCCATCCCACGAGGCCTGCACCGCCCACCGTCCCGGCTCGGAGCTCAGCAGAACCAGACAAACTGCTGTTGCCGGCACCGAGGTGGGTACCGCACCGGAGGGTAGGCCGGGAAGTAGCAGGCCCCTGCCGAGCACAGGAAGGGGTCTGCGAGATTCCTTCCTTGCCGCCACACCCCAGCGTTGTGGGGAGAGCGGAATCCCTTTTGCCCGCTGGGCGACCAGTCCCAGACCGGCCGAGGGGGCATGGAACCGGGACCCCCACTGCCTCCGCCTCCTTACCAGTGTGATCCATGATTCGGCTCGCAGGGTACAGTGGGAGCGGAAGTCAACCGCGCCGGAGTCGCAGCCAGCGCGTGCGCGCTACCTTCCGGAGCCAGAAGGCGGAAGTGGACCAGGTGGCCCTGGTTTGGCCTGCACGGGCTTCCTTTTCTCGCCTCCGTTATCCTACTCCGGTGAGGGAGTCAGGCATTGTTAGGGCAGAGGCAGAAGGAGTATGGGAAGAATTTCGGGTAGAGGTTGCTAAGGCTTCTTCTCATGTGCTTTAAGAGAAATAGCCTTTAGCTGTAAAGGACACAGACGGAAACGGGACAGGTAGCGCCGCAGTAGCAAAGGAATAAGCTCGCGGCAGGTAAGGCGGTCGCGCGTCCCCGCGGACCGCTGCCTTCTGGGACTTGTAGTGCGCCGGGGTCCTGGAGCCGGCCTGGCACACTGCGCAGGCTCGGCCGTTGGGCTGGCCCCACCTCAGCGGGCGGAGTAACGGTTTGGAATCCCCCGGGGTCCGCGAGTCCCCATCTCTTCCCTCCGGTCTAGGGAAACTGTAAACACGCGCGCTCTGGAGGGTGCCCTCGGGTGGGAGGGTGCCCGGGGGGATGGCGGCGCTCCCAGGTAGAGAGAACGGTTCTGTGCATATTGTCTACGTTCCGCTTTGTCCTGACGAGCTGCCTGAACCCACGCGGAGCGGACTGGGGATAGCCTTTCACCCCCACCTCTAAGTTTCTAACGTTTGAAACACGTTGGTGATGCTTGTCTACCGCTCGTTTTCTAGAGAAGAGCGGCGGGAGGGGGCAGGCGGGTGCGGGCAGCCGACTCTTCCTGGGGGGCACCGCAGTGAGGTGCAGAGTGGAGCTGAAGGGGGGGGGGCAGAAACTGGGAGGTGAGAGCGCTCAGGCTTGGCCTAAAGTGAGAGGTGGAGAAGGAAAGGGCCAGAATGAGGAAGAGAGAGTTAACCACGGGCGGTACCTAGTTCCAATTCTTGGTCCCAGGAGTTTGTGGTTGCTGCTGCTTTCATCTTCCTCAGCCAAAACAAAAGGATGGTGCCAGAGGATGATCTTGAAGACCCTTCAGTGCTGTCTCCACCTCGAGGACTCTGCTCATTTGCGTCCACTCCCTTCTCCTATCCGTTACACTTGATGCTCTCGCAGGGTGGAAAGGAGCACAATTAGTGGAAAACACAAGCTCGGGAGTCAAGGGATTTGGGTTCTATTCTTGATGTCCCTTGGTGACGACATTACCTTGGGTTATTCACGCTTTCAGTCCTAGAGTATTTGAATCACTGAAAGATTATTGTATTGACCTCTTGAAATGATTTCATGGTACTGAGTTCCGAATAAAATATGTAGAACAGTGTGTTATGCCTATGTAGTTGTACAGTAACTGCTCTGTAAAATACTGTTTATCTATAGTAAAGTGCATGGGATTATTTTGTGGTGTTTTTGTTTGTTTGATTGGTTGGTTGGTTTGTTTTTGTTTTGAGAGAGAGATTTGCTGCAGGGTGGGAGTGCTCGCCAATGAGACAGAGACTGCAGTCCCTTTTCCTCCCCTCTCTTGGGATTTTTGGGCACGCACATATGATGAGCCGGGCATGAGTTTTAAGCCCCTGGGTCCGGAACTGGAACCACAATTGACTCTAGGAGTCCAGCGATGGTCGCCATCTGCTGGCCCCTTGGTGATAGTTTTATTGGAGGTTTTTACCATTCTTTTTTGGGGGGGAAGTTTTTAAAATTTATTTAATTTAATTATTATCATAATCTTTTTTTATTACATTGAATCACATATATCTTTACAGTGTATTATATTTCTTTTTCCAGAACGATTACCATGCATATTAGTCAAGACAATTACTATCACATCATCATCATCAAATAGCTTTTCATCATTTTTTTCATATTATTACTATTATTCTCATTTTTAAAATATTCAATCACTATATATCATTTGGCTTATAAAAAGAATTTACCCAACATGAAATACTTCTTAGAGCAGTCCAGTTGAGAATATTATACATGTAATCATCAACAGGTAATAAACTATTTCTGTGTCCCACTAATGTCATGCCTCTACCATTCTTGTCTGCAGATTTATAAACAAGTTTTTTAGATACATTCACAATTAAGCATGTTTGTAAATCAGAATTATCCCTCTTCTCATTAAGATGTAAACGTCTGTATTAGTGGTTTTCAACATGCTTTCAATTACGAGGATTATAATTTGGGGAAATGGGGACTTTTTTTTGGAGAGGTTTTTGCTATAGGACTTGTGCACTCACCAGAAAGACAGAGAAAGAGACAGAAAGTGAGAAATCACCCCCCCGGGGGGGGGGGAAATGGCCATGCTGCAATCCCTTCTTCTCCATTTTTCTCTTGTGATTTTGGGCATGCACGCACACACAACACCTGGCATGAGTTTAAGCCACCGGGTTCGGGACTTGAACCACGGTCAACTACATAGGAGTCTAGTGACATAGCCATTATGCCAACTGCTGGTCCCGGGTATAGGGGAAATTTAACCTTCCTCCATTTCATTCTATTTCTTAAGTACAGTGCTGATATGATTGGTTATTTTTTCACTGCATGGAGTATAAGAAAAGAGTTTTCACCTAAGAAGTGAGCCCTGCTTTTGCTATCATACTTAGCCTATCGTATCAATTAACCTTCAGATGGATGCAAATCCAGATTCAGAAAAATATTAGCATTAGTGTCTGCTGAGGCCAGTATTTAAAGAGTTACAATAAAAGAGAGCTTTGAAGTTTCACTTTATGCAACCTAAGCTGTAAATCAGAAGTTTTGTCAGCATTTTATGGTGCATTAAGTTAGGAAGATTTGCTAAGGGAAGACTGACTTATTTTAGATATGATAAAATGTTAAGCATTGGTTGCTTTATTTGACTTGGTATCTGTTACTTTCATATACTGCTTTAGCATCTGTGCTGTATGTTCATTTCTTTAATCATGGATGCCCCACCTTACCAATGTAGTAGCAATGTGACAAATTAATCTCTAACTAAATCAAATGTGAGACTGTGTATAGACTTATTACTACCCTCTAATATCCCTTACTAGTGCCATTTTTAGTGACCTATGTGTATATAATCAGTCACAATTTGTCAAAGGTCAGCTTTGATACAGACAGCGCCAGGGCAAGTGAGAGCCGGACGGGCGCTGGGTGACTCTGTGCCTCGAGGAGTAAAGATACCTAAACATGGGCAAAGGAGATCCTAAGAAGCCAAGAGGCAAAATGTCATCATATGCATTCTTTGGGCAAACTTGCCGGGAGGCGTACAAGAAGAAGCACTCAGATGCTTCAGTCAACTTCTCAGAGTTTTCTAAGAAGTGCCCAGAGAGGTGGAAGACCATGTCTGCTAAAGAGAAAGGGAAATTTGAAGATAAGGCAAAGGCGGATGAGGCCCGTTGTGGAAGAGAAATGAAAACCTATATCCCTCCTAAAGGAGAAACAAAAAAGAAGTTCAAGGATCCCAATACACCCAAGAGGCCTCCTTCGGCCTTTTTCTTGTTCTGTTCTGAATATAGCCCAAAAATCAAAGGAGAACATCCTGGCCTACCCATTGGTGATGTTACAAAGAAATTGGGAGAGATGTGGAATAACACTGGTGCAGATGAGAAACAGCCTTATGAAAAGAAGGCTGCTAAGCTGAAGGAAAAATACGAAAAGGATATTGCTGCATACCGAGCTAGAGGAAAGCCTGATGCAG
This sequence comes from Tupaia belangeri chinensis, assembly GCF_000334495.1. Lineage (NCBI taxonomy): Eukaryota > Metazoa > Chordata > Mammalia > Scandentia > Tupaiidae > Tupaia > Tupaia belangeri. Next base: position 2,279,706 of record NW_006198219.1, read on the forward strand.
CAAAAAAAGGGAGTTGTCAAGGCTGAAAAGAGCAAGAAAAAGGAGGAGGGAGGAAGACAAGGAAGATGAAGATGAGGAAGAAGAGGAAGATGAAGAGGAAGATGAAGAGGATGAAGAGGAAGATGAAGAGGATGAAGAAGATGATGATGAATAAGTTGGTTCTAGTGCAGTTTTTTTTTCCTTGTCTATAAAGCATTTAACCCCCCCACCCCTGGACACAACTCCTTTTAAAGAAAAAAATTGAATTGTAAGGCTGTGTAAGATTTGTTTTTAAACTGTACAGTGTCTTTTTTTGTATAGTTAACACACTACCGAATGTGTCTTTAGATAGCCCTGTCCTGGCGGTATTTTCAATAGCCACTAACCTTGCCTGGTACAGTGTGGGGGTTGTAAATTGGCATGGAAATTTAAAGCAGGTTCTTGTTGGTAGACTGCACAAATTAGGTAATTTTTTCATCTTCAGTTGTCTCTGATGCAGCTTATACGAAATAATTGTTGTTCTGTTAACTGAATACCACTCTGTAATTGCAAAAAAAAAAAAAAAGTTGCAGCTGTTTTGTTGACATTCTGAATGCTTCTAAGTAAATACAATTTTTTTAATTAAAAAAAGTCAGCTTTGATGTGTATTTATATAGTGTGGTAAAACTTAGGGTTTATGAAAATGAAAAATCATTGTAATGGACAATCTGAAGCTTAGAGGTATTTAAGTAGATGGTCTGTCAATATATTTTCATCTTATTGACAGACCATCTACTAGGCTACGAATTGTAAGCTAATTGTTTCCAGGGTGCTTTGATCAAAGGCCTTCTATTTACATAGCACTGTTTATGCTATGAGAAAAAGTGGGATGCACACCAGAGAGCTTGTTTTCCCAAGAACTTGTATCAGACTCCTCAAAGCCAAGACAGGATGGTAACCTTCATCTCCTAATGCTCTCTCAACTGTATCACACTGTAGTGTCTGACTGGGGAAGGCAAGAGCTATATATAAATAATAGGACCCTACAAGGTTCTCTGATCCTAACTTCAGCTGCCATTCATGCTAGTTGGAAGAGGCTAATAGAGCCCCTGGTGCTGTGATTTTAATGTATGTGACCCTCTAAAATTCATATGTTAGAACTTAAACCCCAAGGTGCGCTATTAAGAAGTGGGGTTTTTTGGAAGTGATTAAGTCATGAGGGCTCTACCCTTGTGAATGGGATTCACACCCTTGTAAAGAAGGCTTCAGAGGCTTTGCACTTTTGCCCATCTGATATGTAAGGACGCAGCCTACATCTCTTCTGCCATGAGAGAATGCTACAACTAGGTACCATCTTGGAAGTAGAAAGCCCTCACCAGACGTTGATCTACTGATACAGTAATTTTGGACTTACTAGCCCCCAGAACTCTGAGAAATAAATTTTGGCTGTTTCTAAATTACCCCATCTCAGGTTTTGTTATAGCAGTACAAACAGACTAAGACACCTGGTATACTTGGTTCATAAATAGACCCTGTTATTGTTCAAATAAATGTTTTCCACTATCAAATACACATTTGCATCACAGTCCAGTATATAAACAAATTGATGCAACTAACATACATGCAACTGTCATGAAAAATATACTTATTTTCACTTTATAAAATGTTCTCTATTTCTATTTTACTCCTTTTGTTAGAAAATGTTGGTTGGGGTATCTGGTGACATGGTGGTTAAGATGTCTGGATCCCACATGGCCAAACTACATGGTTTGAGTTCCAGACCCAAAAACGTGAAAAAACACTATATGTATTTGTGAGTGTGCCCCAAATCCTGAGAGGAAAATGGAGGAGAAGAGATTGCTATGTGGCCATCTCCCTGGGTTGCTTTCTCACTTTGTCTTCCCAGTGAGTATATGTGCCTTATAGCAGAAAAAAAAAATGTTGGTTGTGACACATTAAAATGATGTCACAGTGCACTCTAATGGGTTGTAATTTAAGTTTGAAAATCCATGGTGTTTTATTATTTTTTTAAAATTTATTTATTTGTTCCTAAATATTTTTTTAAGATTTATTTATTTATTTTTAGTTATATTTATTATTATCATTCTTCAATTTTGACCAGAGAGAGACAGACAGAGAGAAAGGGAGAGTGAGAAAGCAAGCCTCCAGGTCTAGAACTTGAACTGTGGTCGGCCACATGAGAGTCCAGCACCTCAACCATCACTCCACCTGCCAGCCCCCCTAAAGAAATTTTTGCTATAGGTTCTGCAAATTCACTGGAGAGACAGAAAGTGAGGAATCACCCCCAGGGTGGATGGCCATGCCACAATTCCTTCTCCATTCCCCTTTCAAGGATTTTAGGCACACACGCACACACAGCCAGCGAGTTTTAAGCCACCAGGTCCGGAACTTGAACCATGGTTGACTATGTAGTAGTCCAGCAATGTAGCCATTATGTCATCTGCTGGTCCTGAAAATCCATGGTGTTTTATAGGGCTTATGTTATTTTAAAACTATCTGAGAGGAAAGATAAATCTTAGTATCAGGAGGACTTTTCCTTGTGCACCTGTATGAAGGGTTGGTGAGGAAAGTAGATAACCCAAAGCCCAAGAAAGCCAGGAAACTCAAGAACAAGGCTATTTGGAGTTTCTTTCCTGTGATTGATAATTGGTACCTCCAGAACTAGGACCCTAAATGAGTAGAAAATAATTCCTGGCAATAAACTTAACACCTGCATATTCCTCCATTGAGGAAAACTCTAGGCACGGATTTGCAATTCTTACTCCCACCTTAACGCCCAGCTACGCGTCAAGGCACCAGTTCAAATGTCACCTTCATCAGTCCTCTGGTTCACTTTAATGGCAGATGAAGACTATAAACTTTGGAGGTAGGCACAACTGGGTTGAAATCTCAACTTTCCTTGTGTGATTGGGCAATTAAGTTCAGTTTTTCAGTAAAATGGGGATAATGATAGCTTTCCTCAGGGTTGTCCTGAAGATCAAAGGAGATGACATCTGTAAAGTTTATTTATTGCTTGCCAAATGATAGGCCTTCAATAAATGCTCATTTCCTTCATTCCTCTTGGTAACTACTACCCTGTCAGAACATTCAGGTACTGTGTTCCTTTTGAGACATCACTTTCAACTTTCATGTTGTAGCAACGTGCTTAGTTTATTTACCATACAAGCTTCTTGTGGTTAGCATCCATTGGTCATCCATAGTTGTGTGCTTATAGTATTTTACAGAAGGTGCTCACCAAATGTTTACTTTTGGAGAATGTCACCAATATACCTGTGTTAAAACTGAAAAAGATGAAAATTTTTTGCACAAAAGTGGAGTTAGCAGATAACTGGCTAAAAGGCTATAAAAAACTAATTATACAAGAACACTGATCACTAGAACTCTAATGAATTAATAACTTACTATGCTAATATTCACAGTTGATTCAGTAAAATAAAGAGTGTCTAATGCCAGAAGACAGTGGCCCACATGTACACAGGTTCTGCTAAGGGAAACATGACTATCGAATATTATACCCAGTGAAATTGTAAGTCAAGCACACAGACAAAATGCAGTCTATTTTTTTTTTTAAAGAGATCTTTGCTATAGAGTGCATGCGCTCACTGAAGAGACAGAGACAAAAAGAGAAAAATCACCCACCGGGGGGATCGTCATGCCGTAGTCTCTTCTCCTCCATTCTCCTCTTGGGATTCTAGGTACACACACATGCACCCGCCATGAGTTTTAAACCACCTGGTCCAGGACTTGAATCATGATCAACTACATAGGAGTCAAGTGATGCAACCATTACACTACCTGCTGGTCCCAAAATGCAGTCATTTTTTAAACATGAAGAAACTCAAGCAACAGAGCTTTTTGGAAAGAGAAAAAACTCTATATGTTTATTATATATTTAGTATAATACAACAATGAAATCAAGCCTATTAAGATAGAAATTAAAATTTAAAACACAGCAAGTGGGCCAGCGGGTGGTGCAGAGGTTAAGCAGCTGGATCTTACATGACCAACAGTGCAATTCGAGTCCTGGACTTAGTGGCATGCATGCATGCATGTCCAAAATCCTAAGAGGAGAATGGAGAGGAAGGGATTGTAGCATGGCCATCCCCTGACAGGGGGATTTCTCACTTTCCCTTTCTCTCTCTCTCTCACACACTCCATAGCAAACTTCTTTTAAAAATTGTTTAAGGGGACCAGCAGATGGTGTAGCGGTTATGTCACTGGACTCACACATGGCCAACTGATTTGAGTCCCTGACCTAGTGACTTGAAAATCACACCAAGAACATGTGCATTCATACCGAAAATCCTGAGAGAAGAATGGAGGAGAAGGGATTGTAGCATGGCCATTCCCAAAGGAGACAATTTCTCACTTTCCCTCTCACTGTGTGTGTCTCTCTCTGTCTCTCCAGTGAGTGCATGCACCCTAAGGCAGAAACCTTTAAAAAAACCATTTTTAAAAAATTATTTAATTTTATTATTTTTTTTAATTCACCAGAGTGAGGGAAAGTAAACTGCCAGGTCTGGGACTTGAACCACAGTCAGCCATGTGGGAGTCTAGTGCCTTAACCACCACACCACGTGCTGCCCCTTCCATAACAAACTTTAAAAATGAAACTCAAGAGGTAAAAACTTATGGTAAAATAATTTGTTAATAAATATTTATGAGTGCCTACTATTTGCCGGACTGTCTTCTAGGCACTTCAGGTACATCAATGCAAATAACATGTTGTACCTACATGAAACTAACCTTGTAGTGAAGTATAATATGTGACTTTACTAATATTGAGCAAATGTGGAAATTATGGTTGCAGAATAGAAGTGTTATATACCTGGCCAAAGTAAAAATAATGTAACTTAAAAATTATAGAAAAGGGGGGTAGAGAGCATATTAGTACTAATTTTTCACAAATTGTCTTTTAAATTAAAAAGTAGTTTAAAATATTAATAACAAATCTAACTTCTTAGAGGTTTTTATAATTTTTTACCTAGAAAGAGCTTTTATTAGAAAAAAATACCTCTTGTGTTTAAGAAAAAAAGTTCTACCTCAAGTACATTTGTTGTATCATTGAAGTAAAAATAATTACTATTAGAGCTTTTTAATTAAAGATAACATCAATTGTAGGGCAGTCAGGATCTAACTAGAAACTGTTTCTAGTATTGTCATTGAGGGAATTTAGTGCAGGGAATTAGTTATACAAGTAATTGAAGAACTAAGAAGTTAAATATGATAGTGACATAACCTGATGACTAGTAAAAGCCAGACACCACTCCGTTGTTTTAGGCTAAAGGGACAAAGTGAGAAAATGGTTACCTGAGCCTCATGGGCTACAGCTGCAATGAAGAATATGCCCTTGGTTCTTCCCTTTCTTATGTCCTTCAGTCTCCCACCAGTCTCCCATTGACTGAACCCAGCCAGATGTCAGCTGACACACAAGTCAGGGAAGCACAGCCTATGAGGGTCACCCCCTTGCAGTACTGATAGAGTAGAGGCAAGGCAAAGAACAGGCACACAGGCATTGCACTGAATATTAAGTACCACGCAGTTATAGAAATGTTGCGGCCTCCCTATCCATGCATAAGTAGTCGTGCGACATACAACAAAGTTTCATTCAACCACATATACAACAATGGTGTCTAAGATTATAATAGAGCTGAAAAATTCTTACCTGTTGTGACATCATAGCTGTCTTAAAGTCACAGCACAATGCATTACTCACATGTGTGGTGAAGGTGGTGTGTGCAAACCTATTGCATTGCCCTTCATATAAATGTATAACACATACAGTTATATACAGCACATGATACTTGATAATAAATGACTGTTACTGGTTTGTGTATTTATATATATATTTTTTTTAATTTTCCCATACTGTACATGCACTTGCCAGAGAGACAGACGATAAGAAGGAAAGTGAGAAATCACCCCCTGGGGGTATGACCATGCCTCAACACCTTCTCGGGATTTTGGACACATACACACATGCACCCGGCATCAGTTCCAAGCCACTGGATCCAGTACTTAAACTGCAGTGGGCCATGTGGGAATCCAGCACCTTAACCACTATGCCACATGCTGGCCATTTTACTATATTTTTTATCATTATTTTACAGTGAATGCCTATTTAAAAATATTTACTGTAAACATGTCATGTTACACTCACAGCAACCTTATACATCTTGTTTTTACTACCTCTCTTGATTGCATTGCTTTCTCTTGTACTTGATTTAATCTCATATAGTTTTGTTCATCAGTTCTCCTAAGCATACGAAATCCACTGGCAATGTTGCCAGTAAGAGATCATGTTGAGTGATAGACCTGGAAATTAGATGAAAGTGTTTATTGGTTATGAAGGTGGAAAAATCAGTGTTGGTTGTTGCTGACTAGTCAGTTATGTCCCATTCTCCCAGACTACCATCTGGAAAAACAAGAATGAGGTGATAGAAACAGTTGAAGGATGTGCTTTGTTAAGAGGGAGGAAACTCACAAAAATTCAAGAAGGACTTATATTGGATATGTAGAAACTTCTGATGACCTGGATTGAAGACCTTCTTAATAGTAGGCTATACTGCCTGGGTTTGGTTGAGAATACTCTCTGATGTTCACACAGTGACAAAATTATCTATAAAGGACCCCCAGTAGTATCAACCCAAGAAGATCTTTTCCAAGACACATTATAGCCAGATTGAACAAAACCACAGACAAAGACAAGATACTAAGATTGGCAAGAGAAACGTCAAGTTACCCACAAAGGATATCCCATCAGGCTGACAGTGGATCTCTCATCTGAAACAATGCGAATGAGGAAAGAATGAAAAAATGTATTCAAAGTGTTAAGGGAAAAGCAATTGCAACCAAGGATACTATACCCGGCAAGATTATCCTTCATATAGGAAGAACAGAACATTCTCAGATAAACAAAACCTGAAAGATTTTATCAACACCAGACCAGATCTCCAAGGAGTTCTTCAGGGAGTGCTGTACCAGGAAAATTAAATACAGTCACACAGAAATAAGAGTTCAAAAACTAAGAAAATCACCAACTTAATCATGGGGACAAGTCTGGAGTTGAATATTATATCCCAGAATTTAATTGGGAAAATTGAACCAAAACAGAAGATAGATTAAGTACATGGGACTGAACTGGTGAAATAGAATTTTATGACTTTTGACTGAAACATTGCTGACTTTCTTCTAGGCTTTGTTTTCCAGTTTTAAGGATTTTTGTCTTGTCTTGAGTTGCCAACAGGTTCATATACCTATTATTTGAACAGAATCTCATCCTGTTTCCTGGCTTTAAGTTTTAAGTGTATCTCCTTAGCATTTCTTTGATTTATTAAAGTTAAATCTGCTTTTCTTGAAATTAAAAAATATACTAAAAAATGCGTAATTAATGACCGTAGTAAACTATATAGCATCAGCTAGGTGCTGCCTTATAATTCATTCTACTCAGAGTTTCATGCATAAAGTCAGACTTGTATTAATAGATATGTATGTATCAGCAGAGCTTGCTATTGAAAGTAGTTAGATTATTTAAGAAATTTTGTGAATCAATAAAATGTGTGGGAAAAAAAGGAATAGAAAACAACTGTGGACACCTGAGATAGTGTGGGAGGAGGGTGGGAAATGGCAGAGAGTGAGAAATAGGGGGATGTATATATATATATACACTATATACACACACATATAATTCATATATATATATATTCATGAATATATGTTAATATATACATATATATGAAAGTAGAAATGGAAAATTATTGATGATAATATGTATGATTAAGCTACTATGTAGCATATTTTGGATGGGAAATCACATTTTGTATGCTGTGACAATGCTCAGTGAATGAATGTAAATTAATTAATTAAAAACAAAAAAATTTTTTAAATGATCTAACAATGCATTTCTCAGAACAAATCCCCATCAAGTGATACATGCTCTTTAGAGAGATAGCTGGGTGTGCTTAGTCCATCCAGGTTGCTATCGCAAAATATCATAGTCTGGGTAGCTTATAGACAATAGATATTTGTTGATGTTGTGATTCCGAAGGATAGGAAGCCCAAGATCAAGATTTAGTGTCTAGTGGAGGGCCTACTTCCCAGTTCATAGATGGCCCTTTCTACCTGTGTCTCACATGATGCAAAAGGGAAGGTAGCTTTCTGGGACATTGTTTTGTAAGGGTACTAATCCTATTCATAATGGCTGGTTTCATGACCTAATCACCTCTCAGTAGCTCTGCTATACCATCACATTGCTGATGAATTTTCCACAAATGAATTTGGGAGAGATAAACATTCAGTCTACAGCAAAAACTCATCGGGTTGTTGGAAAAGTCATAACTCATTTTTGCATAGAAAAACAGAAAATACATCATGATTTTTCCAACAACCCAATATTTCTAGATAGAATGACTTCAGGTGATTCTCAGAATTTTATCCTTGTGTTCAATATAGTTTGAGTTTTTTCTCTCTTTTTTTTATGATAGAGTATGTGTGTACACACATGAGAGACAAACAGACAGAGAAACAAGACAGACAGATGGAGAAACAGCACCCTCAATAGGGCCTGGTTACATCATGATCCCCTTTCTCCAAACCTCCAGCACTTCCAATCTTAGGCATTCGGTGCATGCCCAGCATGTTTGAGGCTCGCCAACCAGGGATTCCAACCACAGTTGCCATGTGGGATATGACTTCTGAGCTATGCATTACTGCCATGTCTTGGAGCTGATCCTATTAGACTGTTTTTAGTTGGATATTTAAAAATTTTCACTCATGTATTTTGATGAGCCAAACTATTAATGAATTTAAGTTTAAAACTATGCTAAATTTAGGCAGAGTTTTACAATTACAGTACTGTGTTTTTCAGTATCACCATGTAAATTAACCCAATTTCTGCAATTGATAAGTTTTCTGATTCCACTTAGATGAGTTTAAATTAAATCTGAGGTGAGTTAATTATGCACTAATTTTATAACAGCTTTTCCCCCATTTCATCAGTAAATATTTCAGTATAAATCTCTAAAAGATAATATAGCCATAGTGCCATTAGTACACCTTAGTCTCTTCAAAAAAAATGTCATGAGGTGAAAAGAATAGGAGGACTCTCTCTTTTCTTTTCTTTTCTTTTCTTTTCTTTTCTTTCTTTCTTTCTTTCTTTTTTTTTTTTTTTTTAGAGCCTTTTGCTATAGGACATGCGCACTCACTGGAAAGAAAGAGAGAGATTGAGAGGCAGAAAGTGAGAAATCACTCCCCCGGGGAGGGTGGCCACCCTGCAATCCCTTCTCCTCTGTTAGCCTCTCAGGGTTTTGGGCACCCATACACATGTGTCTGGCGTAAGCTTGAAGCCACTGGTTCCAGGACTTGAACCGTGGTTAGCCATGTGGGAGTCCAGCTGTGTAACCATTATGCCATCTGCTGGTCCAAACTTTTCTAGATTAAAGAAGTTTAGTCACTAAATGCAGTACTTGAAGTTTTATTGGATCAAGGTCAGGAGGAAACAGCTATAAAAATATTGAGGAAATTTTAATATACATGGGCTAGAAGATAATATAAGGGAATTATTTTATTAAGTATAATATATTTTGGTTAGGTGATACATATAGACATAATTAGGGGTAGAATATCATGATGTTAGCAAGTTGCTTTAAAAGAGGTAGATGGATAGATATATAAGCATATAGGTAAAACAAATATGGCAAAATGTTAACAATGAATTTAGGTGGTGTTTGTACTATTGTACCTTTTTGTCAACCTTTCTGGACCAGCAGATGGTGTTATGATATTTAAAATACTGTTTAAAAAAAAAAAAAACAACTTGTTGGCCAGTCCTGTAATCAAGTGGTTAAGGGAACCATCATGATGGGATTAGTACCTTTACGAAAAGAGGTATCAGATAACTTGCATGCTTTCTCTTCATAAATGTGCACTGAGGAAGGGCTGTGTGTGCTCTCAGTGAAAAGGCAGCTATCTGCAAGCCTGAAGGAGAATTCTCACCAGAATCCAGCGATGTTGCTATCCAGACCTTGGATTGCGAGCCTTCAGAACTGTGAGGAAATAAGTTTCTGTTTATATCACACAGTCTGTGGTATTTTATTACATTATGACACCTTAAGCTGACTAATACAGACAAGTGTGGTGCTGCTATAACAAATATCTAGAAGTGACTGTGAAACTGGGTTATGAATAGAGTCTGGAAGAGTTTGAGGCACATGCTAGAACTATGGATGGTAAGGGCAATTCTGATGAGGTCTCATAAATAAGAAATAAGAACCATGTTAACTTGAGGAAAGTTGGTCCTTGTTATAAAGTGGCAAAGAACTTGATTAACAACTGTCTTCTGGTGTGTTTTATGGTAAATAGAACTTGTGAGGGTAAAATTGGGTATTTAGCTTGGGAGATTTTAAAGTAAATGTTGAAGGAGTCTCTTGTTTCCTTTTTACTGCTTATAATAAAATAGAAAAGAGAGAGATAAATTGAAAAAGTAATTATTAAAAGGGAATCAAAACTTGACATTTTAAAAAATTCTCAGCCTAACCTTATTGCAAAAAATGAAAACGCTTGTTCTGAAGAGAATTTTTTTTTCAGAAGTTTTTGCCCTTAGGGTACATGTGCTTGTGGAGTGTGGGGGGGAGGGACCATGCGAAGGAAAGTAATCACCCTAAGCTTAGCGAGGATGGCCATGTTGCAATCTCTTCTCCTCCATTCCCCTCCCGGGATCTTGGGCACACACACACATGTACCCAGTGTGAGTTTCAAGCCACTGGGTCCAGGACTCGAACTGATCGACCATGTGGGAGTCCAGTGATGTACTGGTATGTCATGTGCTGATCCCTTTTCTAAAGAGAATTCTAAGGGTATATACTATTTATTACAGAGATCAACAGTTTGATTCATGGACTTAATCAACCATTTTAACAGAAACCAGAACTAGAGATGTGATTATGCCAGCAGAGAAACTGCCAATTTTAACTAACATGGACAACAAAGGCAGAACAGATTGAAGGAAGGATGTCAGGTTTCTTTTATATCATAGGACAGAACTGTATACCTATTCAGCTATGAATATGTGCTATCCTTCAAGAAAAGGGAAGAAGGATCCTTTTGTATTTCTGAGACCCAAAATATCTCAGAGATCATCAAGGTTGCCACTCCTGCCACAGGCCAAGAGTACACAGGCCCTGGGGGAAGAGAGGAGAGAAACAGGGCCTTCACATTAGTTTCAAGCAGCTCTGCCTATCACAGCTCCATCTTTGACAGCCCATGAAGATAGTTACAGGGTCTACTCAACAGAGATATGATAGGCACTCACTCAAGTGTGATGACCTTCTTGAGAGGGTAGAGAATAATATACTCTTCCTTCCCAGATTTTCAAAATAGAGCCTGAGCTTTATATTTTGCTGTAGGGGGAGGAGATTATTTGTGTTCGCCCTACTGTAGCTATTTCATTTGCTGTTATTTTTCCTTATCTCCTGTAACAACAGATAATACAAATGATGACCTAGTCCACATGACCCTTCCTTAGTGCACCAAAGGAATTTAGAATGAGTCATATCTACACAGAGTCCACTGGAGGACATTTCTTTGGTCCCTTAATACTCCAAGGAGCAACCAAACTGCTTTCTTGGAACTTTTTCAGTCATTCTCCAGATGCCAAATCACACCATCAACATCTACTTGTCACTTATTTCCTATACGGTCTTTGGCAGCTCATTCAACTTTTCTTCATCTCAGTTTCCATTATCTGTAAATGGGGGATAGTTGTCCCTACCTGTAATATTGTTTTGGAGATTAACTTAGCTGATGAAATAAAATATATTTGCATCACATTAATACAATGCTCCAAACATAATAAGCACCTAATGAATGTTTGCCACCTTCATCATCATCACCTTTGCTAGGTATGTAAAAATCCTGGACTCAAACATGTTTAAGAGATGATGTCCACTAGGTGGCACCTGGCAAAGGTAAATAAAATCTTCCACAAACACTATTTCATTAAAAGTTTGGAAGTAATGAAGAGACAGAAATAAAACTGCAGTGGTAACAATGCTATGTGTAAATATATAAATACAAACATACTGTGGCCACAAAATGAGCATTTTCCCCATAATAATTGACTAAAGCATGTCTTACAAATTGAATATGTTCTGGTTTGTGATTTCTAGACCCAGGAGATTCTGATACAGGGGGTCAGCAGCCTAACTGTAAGAAAACCTCCTATTCTGTATCCAGGCATGCTGGTGTGATTTTAAACTTGGACATTTCAGCGATGTAAACTCGACTGAGTTTTACTAACAGCTGGCCCTTTGTTTTACAGAAATCTGTTCTTTTGTCATAGCAAGGTGCAGTATGAAGGACCCTGCTAAAGGCCAGAGATTTTGTGCCTAACATGTTATGGGAGGAAACTTGTGGGCAGTGGAGAAAGGAGTAGACATAGGAATAGCGACTTTCTTAGACAAACAGAAGAATTCAAATAAGGTTGCTTTTGTTATCGTTTGTTTTAGGAGGTTTCCTTTAATAATTATTTTTTATTTTATTTACTCATTAATTAATTTTATTTTATTTTAAATTTTGTCCCCACCCACCCACACACACACACACAAACACAAAGAGAGAGAGAGAAAAAAATTGAGAAAGCAAGCTTGTGGTCAGCCATGTGCCTTAACCACCACATCACCTGCTGGTCCCTGTTTATTTTTTTCTATAGGGTGCGTGCACTCTTCAGAGAAGGGGGAAAATGAGAAATCACCTCAGTTCCTTCTACTCCATTCTCCTCTTAGGATTTTTGAAATGCACACTCATACCTGGTGTGATTCTCGAGCACTAGGTCCAGAACTCAAATTGTAAAATTGGCCATGTAGGATCCAGACCTTAACCTCTCTGCCACCAGCCGGCCCACATCTGTGGTTTTAAAAAAAATTCAATTTCATTTTAGACAGACAATACCTGTCTGCACCTAAAACTATTTATTGTGTTGACATTTCCCCAGGTGATTCAGAGCAATAGTAAACCTGACAGAAAACTGAAACAGCGGCACCAAACTAGTAATAGTCATATTCTTCACCTCCATGCAAGTGGTGGAGAAGGTGGGGAAGCCACTTCATGTAAGAGTCTCCTTGGTGACACTGAAAAAATAATTGATTTGGGGAGTAGCAGATGGCATAATGGTTATGTCGCTGGACTCCCACATGACTGACAGTGATTTAGGACCCATCTAGCTGCTTGAAACTCGTGCCGGGTGCATGCCCAAAATCCGGAGAGGAGAATGGAGGTGAAGGGATTGTGGCATGGCCATCCCCCATGGGGGTGACTTCTCGCTTTGTGTCTCTACATCTTTGGTGAGTGCAGTGCCCTATAGCAAAAATCTCTTTTAAAAAAAGAATAATTGGGGCCAATAGGTGGTATGGTGGGTTAAGGCACTGGATTCCCACATGGCTAACCACAGTTGGATTTCCAGACGTGGCGGCTTGAAAATCACGCCGGGTGCATGTGAGCCCCTGCCCAAATCCCAGGAGAATTGAGGTAAAAGGAGTGCAGCATAACCATACCCCCTGGGGGGGTAATTTCTCACTTTTCCTCTCACTGTCTTGTGAGCACTGAGCACACAGGTTTTTCCCTGTGGGGGGGAAAACAACTAAAAAGAAAATTAAATAAAAAAAAAAAGCAGCTTGTGGTCAGCCATGTGCCTTAACCACCACATCACCTGCTGGTCCCTGTTTATTTTTTTCTATAGGGTGCGTGCACTCTTCAGAGAAGGGGGAAAATGAGAAATCACCTCAGTTCCTTCTACTCCATTCTCCTCTTAGGATTTTTGAAATGCACACTCATACCTGGTGTGATTCTCGAGCACTAGGTCCAGAACTCAAATTGTAAAATTGGCCATGTAGGATCCAGACCTTAACCTCTATGCCACTTGCTGGCCCTCAAATTAAATTTTTAATAAGTTGTTTATGTGATAAGTTATATCAACAAAGCTTTTGTAATTAGATAAGTTTTTCTGATGTCTGAGAAACTCATAGTAAGGTAAGAATGACATGGAATGGATCTGGGGTTACAATACTTTTTTACTTTTCTATGACTCCTTTCTCTTATTACTAAACCTTCAGCCTCAAATCTTGTTAAACATATCTTAGTTATATTTTATGAAATTAAGGGAGAGGGCTGTCCATCGTTGGTATATATCATTAAACCAATGAATTGACTTACAGAATTAAGGTGATAAAGTTTTCGGAATGTGAAAGTACTCCATTGGAATGCTCATTAAAAGAGAAATTCAGTAAAAGTCTGGTATCTCTATGATTTCATAGGATAGAATGTTTTACCACTTGGATATCAAAAGCACAGGCCATCTCAAAAGGCCATGGTCAAATACTAAACCAGTTGAAGATCTAGTGGCTAGAAATGAATCCAGAACAGAAAGGAGTTGATAGGGAAATAAAGAAAGAAAGAAAGAAAGAAAGAGGCAAAAGGGAAGAGGGGTGTAAACAAATGTGGACACAGGAGTAAATAGGTTAGGAGAAGAAGCTGGGAAGAGAAGTTTAGAAAGTCAGTCTGGGCTGAGATATAGAGATGTGTGTGTGTGTGTGTGTGTGTGTGTGTGTGTATAATTTTTTTTAGGAAGAGATTTTTGCTATGGGGCACATTGCCGGAGAGACAGAGAGACCGAAAGCAAGAAATCACCTCCCAGAGGGGTGGACATGTTGAAAAATCCTTCTTCATTCTCCTCTCAGGATTTTGGACAAGAACACACATGCGCCTGGCATGAGTTTTAAGCTGCTGAGTCTGGCACTCAAACCACAGTTGACGATGTGAGAATCCAGCGATGTAACCATTACACTTTCTACTGGTCTCGAGTTTTATATTTAGAAAGAAAAAATATACTTGTGGCAAAACTACTGCTTCAGCTTATTGACCCCCAACTCATCCATATCTCCTTTCTATTCCAGAGGAAGTGAGATTTTTGTCCTGTACGTACTAGTTTCCCTTTTGTCTCTTGTCCACATGCCATCCATTATCTATTCCCTTTTGCATATCTTCAGTTCTTTCACTACTATCTCTATCCTTGAGGTATAGAAAAAAAACTGGGATTCTCCCCTTTAAAACAAAACAAAACTCTCCCTTCATTTTACTTCTTGAAAGCCAAACAAAGGGAAGAGTGAGTGCAAAAGTACTGAAGAGAATGTTGGAAGAACTGAAAAGACCCATGTAACTTACGTCTTTGTAATATGATGGTGGTTAGAAAGGAGGAGGAAGAGGTGGGTCTTATTTTTAAGGTGAGAGATGTCACTAGAGCATGTTTAAGATAAGATTCAGTAGAGAAAGAAGAACTGAGATGCAGAAGAGAAGGGGAACCATCTCACAAGTGGAGGGGTTTGTTAGGATAAAAACAAACACATATCCTTTTTAAAATTTTGTCACTCCTGATTCTCCCCCTCTGCCTCTGTTCCTTCTCAGTGCCTTCTTTCCAGATCACCTTTTAATTTTAATTGTCTATAGGCTTTGTCCACAGTTCTCTCTCTCCAAAATGTTCAGAATCACATCAACCTAGACCATTCTTTCATATTTTATGCTCTCTTCCTCAACTGTAGTTATATTTTTTTAAAAATATCTCCCAGATTTATATCTCCAGTTCAGATCTGTCCTCTAGCCTTCTCATTGAGCTGCTTACTTGACACCTCCACTTGGGTAGCAGGATCTTGAATTCAGCATGTTCAAAATTGGAATTCTTGGGAACCAGCAGTTAGCGTAATGGCTATGTCACTGGACTCCCACGTAGTCGACCGCGGTTCGCGTCCCGGACCCGGTGGCTTAAAACTCACGCCGGGCGCGTGTGCGTGCGTGCCCAGGATCCCAAGAGGAGACTGGAGGAGAAGGGATTGCGGCATGACCATCCCCCCTGGGGGGTGATTTCTCGCTTTCTGTCTCTCTCTGTCTGTCTGGCGAGCACATGCGCCCTATAGTGAAAATCTCTCCAAAAAAAAAGAAGAAGAAGAAAGAAAAGAAAAAAAAAAAGGAAAAAACTTGGAATTCTTGGGTCTCCTCACCCATGAAACAAACACTAAACAGTGGGGGTGCTCGTTGAGAGCCCAAGTCTCACCTCTCCTTGTGACCTTCATTCCATTCTTCAAATGCAAGCATTTGAAGTTTTTTCATCCTTGTATAAGTTTCATGGTTAACCTTATTATTACTTGCCAGCATTTTTGGTTCTCCTCTTCCTAGGCATTTGTAAGGATTATATCTGTTTATCTCCTTTACTTTGCCCACTAAAATATAAGTGAAAATTGCATGTTGCTTCTGGGTGGAAATATTTAAAAGTATGTACTTAGTTCTCTTCACTTGCTTTCTTATGTATTTATTTATTTTTTTTTCCCTGCCTTTTTTTTGTACCAGGATGATTATGAGTTGAGCTGTAGATGTCTAAGATCAAAGAAGTCTGAAATACTAAGCCTTCACATGGAGGAAAATTGCCCCAGGAGGCACCTGGAACCACAGCAGACTTTGAGTAAGTGACAAAAGTGTCAAGTAAGTGCCTGAGGTTTTTGGCTTTTTTGGTTCTAAAGTGTATGTACTGTGTGTGTGTGTGTGTGTGTGTGTGTGTGTGTATTTTAGGTTATTAGAGAATAATCAAACATATCCTGACTGATCTAAATGCTTTGCAAATAATTAAGACAAATTTCTTTCAGCCCTTAATTCCAACTCATTGGCCACCCGTAAGTCTCCCTAAATAGAAATTCTAGAGCTGCCAATGCCCCCAAACTGTCCCTCTTAAACTGTCCCCAATTTCTATAATTATTCTCACCATCTTCTTAGTTGTGCAATCCAGAATCCAAAAACAAGGATTATTTTAACTCCTCTTCTTCCTCTCCCCCATAACCTTGATCACTAAATTCCCCATATATGTCTCATAAATGTCTTAGACGTATTGCA